>NC_134695.1:77595115-77823281 GCF_050947455.1 Rhinoderma darwinii
TACACCGGGGTAGTGTGGAGGATGGGGGTATACACCGGGGGTAGTGTGGAGGATGGGGGTATACACCGGGGTAGTGTGGAGGATGGGGGTATACACCGGGGGTAGTGTGGAGGATAGGGGTATACACCGGGGTAGTGTGGAGGATGGGGGTATACACCGGGGTTAGTGTGGAGGATGGGGGTATACACCGGGGTAGTGTGGAGGATGGGGGTATACACCGGGGTTAGTGTGGAGGATAGGGGTATACACCGGGGTAGTGTGGAGGATGGGGGTATACACCGGGGTTAGTGTGGAGGATGGGGGTATACACCGGGGGTAGTGTGGAGGATGGTGGTATACACCGGGGGTAGTGTGGAGGATGGGGGTATACACCGGGGGTAGTGTGGAGGATGGGGGTATACACCGGGGTAGTGGGGAGGATGGGGGTATTACACCAGGTGTAGTGTGGAGGATGGGGGTATACACCGGGGGTAGTGTGGAGGATGGGGGTATACACCGGGGGTAGTGTGGGGGATGGGGGTATACACCGGGGTAGTGTGGGGGATGGGGGTATACACCGGGGGTAGTGTGGAGGATGGGGGTATACACCGGGGTAGTGTGGAGGATGGGGGTATACACCGGGGGTAGTGTGGAGGATGGGGGTATACACCGGGGTAGTGTGGAGGATGGGGGTATACACCGGGGTAGTGAGGAGGATGGGGGTATACACCGGGGTAGTGTGGAGGATGGAGGTATACACCGGGGTAGTGTGGAGGATGGGGGTATACACCGGGGTAGTGTGGAGGATGGGGGTATACACCGGGTTAGTGTGGAGGATGGGGGTATACACCGGGGTAGTGTGGAGGATGGGGGTATACACCGGGGTAGTGTGGAGGATGGGGGTATACATCGGGGGTAGTGTGGAGGATGGGGGTATACACCGGGGTAGTGTGGAGGATGGGGGTATACACCGGGGGTAGTGTGGAGGATGGGGGTATACACCGGGGGTAGTGTGGAGGATAGGGGTATACACCGGGGTAGTGTGGAGGATGGGGGTATACACCGGGGTAGTGTGGAGGATGGGGGTATACACCGGGGTAGTGAGGAGGATGGGGGTAGAAGGTGTGGTCAGGCTGTTGCCAGGTAACAGGGTGGAGAAGGCTGCTGGTTGCTAGGTAACGGCAGTATTCCGGAATCACAGCGCCACGTTATGCGAACTCTCACACAAGCTTGGCGCGGTCTACAGGCTTCAGCCAATCACATTTCACCGCGACCCAAATGTGTTTTGCAGTAAGTACCAATCAGGAGGCTGCTGGCGGAGCTTGTTTCTACGGTAACACATGCATGGTCACGTAAGAGGGCGTGTCTGGACCGAGATGTGGGCGGAGGCTGTTAGTTGACCCGGTGTGTAGAAGCTCGGCGGAGACCGGGAGGATGGATGAGGTGAGGGCCGAGCAGGCGGTGTGTGCGGAGGGTGAGCTGGGGAGTTTGTCCGTCTATAATGTTCTCCTTCTACTCATATGATGATAGCGCTGGATTTACAGTGTGCGGAGCCGACATACTGCGTCTGCTCTGCTGTATGTAGACGTGTTGTGTATGTGTCTGCTGTGTGTAAATGTGTGTAGATGTGTTGTGTATGTGTCTGCTCTATGTAGACGTGTTGTGTATGTGTCTGCTGTGTGTAGACGTGTTGTGTATGTGTCTGCTGTATGTAGCTGTGTATGTGTCTGCTGTGTGTATGTGTTGTGTAGATATGTTGTATGCGTTGTGTAGATGTGTTGTGTTTGCTGTATGTAGCTGTGTATGTGTCTGCTGTATGTATATGTGTTGTGTAGATGTGTTGTATGCGTTGTGTAGATGTGTTGTATGCGTTGTGTAGATGTGTTGTGTTTGCTGTATGTAGACGTGTTGTGTATGTGTCTGTGTGTAAATGTGTGTAGATGTGTGTGTCTGCTGTGTGTAGATGTGTTGTGTATGTGTCTGCTGTGTGTAGATGTGTTGTGTATGTGTCTGCTGTGTGTATGTGTTGTGTAGATATGTTGTATGCGTTGTGTAGATGTGTTGTGTCTGCTGTATGTAGCTGTGTATGTGTCTGCTGTGTGTATATGTGTTGTGTAGATGTGTTGTATGCGTTGTGTAGATGTGTTGTGTTTGCTGTATGTAGACGTGTTGTGTATGTGTCTGTGTGTAAATGTGTGTAGATGTGTGTGTCTGCTGTGTGTAGATGTGTTGTGTATGTGTCTGCTGTGTGTAGATGTGTTGTGTATGTGTCTGCTGTGTGTAGATGTGTATGTGTCTGCTGTGTGTAGATGTGTTGTGTAGGCTTTGTGTAGACGTGTTGTGTAGGCTGTGTGTAGACGTGTTGTGTCTGCTATATGTATGTGTTGTGTGTGTCTGCTGTATATAGATGTGTGCTGTGTGTAGATGTGTTGTGTATGTGTCTGCTGTGTGTAGACGTGTTGTGTATGTGTCTGCTCTATGTAGACGTGTTGTGTATGTGTCTGCTGTGTGTAGATGTGTTGTGTATGTGTCTGCTGTGTGTAGATGTGTTGTGTATGTGTCTGCTGTGTGTAGATGTGTTGTGTATGTGTCTGCTGTGTGTAGATGTGTTGTGTATGTGTCTGCTGTATGTAGATGTGTTGTGTATGTGTCTGCTGTGTGTAGATGTGTTGTGTATGTGTCTGCTGTGTGTAGATGTGTTGTGTATGTGTCTGCTGTGTGTAGATGTGTTGTCTGCTGTGTGTAGACGTGTTGTGTATGTGTCTGCTGTGTGTAGACGTGTTGTGTATGTGTCTGCTGTGTGTAGACGTGTTGTGTATGTGTCTGCTGTGTGTAGATGTGTTGTGTATGTGTCTGCTGTGTGTAGATGTGTTGTGTATGTGTCTGCTGTATGTAGATGTGTTGTGTATGTGTCTGCTGTGTGTAGATGTGTTGTGTATGTGTCTGCTGTGTGTAGACGTGTTGTGTATGTGTCTGCTGTATGTAGCTGTGTATGTGTCTGCTGTGTGTATGTGTTGTGTAGATATGTTGTATGCGTTGTGTAGATGTGTTGTGTTTGCTGTATGTAGACGTGTTGTGTATGTGTCTGCTGTGTGTAAATGTGTGTAGATGTGTATGTGTCTGCTGTGTGTAGATGTGTTGTGTATGTGTCTGCTGTGTGTAGATGTGTGTAGATGTGTATGTGTCTGCTGTGTGTAGATGTGTTGTGTATGTGTCTGCTGTGTGTAGATGTGTTGTGTATGTGTCTGCTCTATGTAGACGTGTTGTGTATGTGTCTGCTGTGTGTAGATGTGTTGTGTATGTGTCTGCTGTATGTAGATGTGTTGTGTATGTGTCTGCTGTATGTAGATGTGTTGTGTATGTGTCTGCTGTGTGTAGACGTGCTGTGTTGTGTCTGCTGTGTGTAGATGTGTTGTGTAGATGTGTTGTGTATGCTGTATGTAGACGTGTTGTGTATGCGTCTGCTGTGTGTAGACGTGTTGTGTATGTGTCTGCTCTATGTAGACGTGTTGTGTATGTGTCTGCTGTGTGTAGATGTGTTGCGTATGTGTCTGCTGTGTGTAGATGTGTTGTGTATGTGTCTGCTGTGTGTAGATGTGTTGTGTATGTGTCTGCTGTGTGTAGATGTGTTGTGTATGCGTCTGCTGTGTGTAGACGTGTTGTGTATGCGTCTGCTGTATGTAGACGTGTTGTGTATGTGTCTGCTGTGTGTAGATGTGTTGTGTATGCGTCTGCTGTGTGTAGACGTGTTGTGTATGTGTCTGCTGTGTGTAGATGTGTTGTGTATGTGTCTGCTGTATGTGTATGCGTCTGCTGTGTGTAGATGTGTTGTGTATGTGTCTGCTCTATGTAGACGTGTTGTGTATGTGTCTGCTGTATGTAGATGTGTTGTGTATGCGTCTGCTGTGTGTAGATGTGTTGTATATGTGTCTGCTGTATGTAGACGTGTTGTGTATCCGTCTGCTGTGTGTAGATGTGTTGTGTATGCGTCTGCTGTGTGTAGACGTGTTGTGTATGTGTCTGCTGTGTGTAGATGTGTTGTGTATGCGTCTGCTGTGTGTAGACGTGTTGTGTATGCGTCTGCTGTGTGTAGATGTGTTGTGTATGTGTCTGCTCTATGTAGACGTGTTGTGTATGTGTCTGCTCTATGTAGACGTGTTGTGTATGTGTCTGCTGTGTGTAGATGTGTTGTGTGTGTCTGCTGTGTGTAGACGTGTTGCGTCTGCTGTGTGTAGACGTGTTGTGTATGTGTCTGCTGTGTGTAGACGTGTTGTGTATGTGTCTGCTGTGTGTAGATGTGTTGTGTATGTGTCTGCTGTGTGTAGATGTGTTGTGTATGCGTCTGCTGTATGTAGACGTGTTGTGTATGTGTCTGCTGTGTGTAGATGTGTTGTGTGTCTGCTGTGTGTAGACGTGTTGCGTCTGCTGTGTGTAGACGTGTTGTATGTGTAGACACTGCACATTACCACTTCTTTTTCCCTCCTCCATGCTTTACACTGCATCTCCACTTAATCACTGATTTGTGTGGGCTGTGGTTTCTGGCCGTCATGTGTCCTCCGGGTCCCTCTGTCAGGGATTTGTTGATGTTGAGTCATCATCCTGTTCTTGGCGTCTTCCTCGTTTTTGGATCGGTTCCCGCGCCGGTTGATGGAACCGGTTTTACCACTTTGTGGATAAACATTTATTCGCCACATGATTTATATGAAGCCACATGAGATAATGACTGCAGGTGACCCCCCCCCCCCCCCTCTATCCACATGTACGAGTAGAGACGGCTCCCGGGGTGCTGAACTGGACAACTGCCCGGAGACCCCCAAAACTGCACCTCCAGGAGCAATGGATGAGAGGGGGGAGCCGTGCCGGGGGCTAGGAATGAGAGGGGGGAGCCGTGCCGGGGACTAGGAATGAGAGGGGGGAGCCGTGCCGGGGGCTAGGAATGAGAGGGGGGAGCCGTGCCGGGGACTAGGAATGAGAGGGGGGAGCCGTGCCGGGGACTAGGAATGAGAGGGGGGAGCCGTGCCGGGGACTAGGAATGAGAGGGGGGAGCCGTGCCGGGAACTAGGAATGAGAGGGGGGAGCCGTGCCGGGGACTAGGAATGAGAGGGGGGAGCCGTGCCGGGGACTAGGAATGAGAGGGGGGAGCCGTGCCGGGGACTAGGAATGAGAGGGGGGAGCCGTGCCGAGAACTAGGAATGAGAGGGGGGAGCCGTGCCGGGGACTAGGAATGAGAGGGGGGAGCCGTGCCGGGGACTAGGAATGAGAGGGGGGAGCCGTGCCGGGGACTAGGAATGAGAGGGGGGAGCCGTGCCGGGGACTAGGAATGAGAGGGGGGAGCCGTGCCGGGGACTAGGAATGAGAGGGGGGAGCCGTGCCGGGGACTAGGAATGAGAGGGGGGAGCCGTGCCGGGGACTAGGAATGAGAGGGGGGAGCCGTGCCGGGGGCCAGGAATGAGAGTGGGGAGCCGTGCCGGGGGCCAGGAATGAGAGTGGGGAGCCGTGCCGGGGGCCAGGAATGAGAGTGGGGAGCCGTGCCGGGGGCCAGGAATGAGAGTGGGGAGCCGTGCCGGGGGCCAGGAATGAGAGTGGGGAGCCGTGCCGGGGGCCAGGAATGAGAGTGGGGAGCCGTGCCGGGGGCCAGGAATGAGAGTGGGGAGCCGTGCCGGGGGCCAGGAATGAGAGTGGGGAGCCGTGCCGGGGGCCAGGAATGAGAGTGGGGAGCCGTGCCGGGGGCCAGGAATGAGAGTGGGGAGCCGTGCCGGGGGCCAGGAATGAGAGTGGGGAGCCGTGCCGGGGGCCAGGAATGAGAGTGGGGAGCCGTGCCGGGGGCCAGGAATGAGAGTGGGGAGCCGTGCCGGGGGCCAGGAATGAGAGTGGGGAGCCGTGCCGGGGGCCAGGAATGAGAGGGGGGAGCCGTGCCGGGGGCCAGGAATGAGAGGGGGGAGCCGTGCCGGGGGCCAGGAATGAGAGGGGGGAGCCGTGCCGGGGGCCAGGAATGAGAGGGGGGAGCCGTGCCGGGGGCCAGGAATGAGAGGGGGGAGCCGTGCCGGGGGCCAGGAATGAGAGGGGGGAGCCGTGCCGGGGGCCAGGAATGAGAGGGGGGAGCCGTGCCGGGGGCCAGGAATGAGAGGGGGGAGCCGTGCCGGGGGCCAGGAATGAAAGGGGGGGTATTTGTGTGCTCTACAAGTTTGTGACTGCATTACACATTTTAATATGCATTCTGTGTACGGAGGACACGCTGTGGAGTCACGTATATTATCCAGCACGTCACACGTCACACGTCACACGTCACTCATCTTCCCATATCACACATTGTATCACCTCATAACATGACTGCATTACAGGGGTGTATACAGATGCCGGGTGTCATTATATACCTCTAGGTGGCCTCGCGCTGCAGATTATGTATGATTTATAAACCTCAGGGGCCGCCCCGCGTAATCAAGTGGTTGATCTCCTCACATGACCCGACACTAGGGCCGCTGCAGTCCCATGTAAATAAAGATGAACTGTTGTATCTTGAAACATTCTGCAACTTTCTAATGAATTGTATATTTCGATGCCTCAACGTTTTTAAGATCTCTGCTTCCTGTAATTGACTGGGAACCCATCCTGACCTAGTCCTTCTCGCACAGCTGAGGGGCAGTTATAACGTGTCTGTGTAGATAAGATCTTACAGCCCGGAGTGCAGGACAGAGGGAGATTTGTGCCGCTGAAGTCTTCTGCTTGTAAACTAATACATTGCAACAAACCCTCAGCTGTGAGAAATATTAGTTCTCTATAGGTTGTACACCCCGGGATGTAAACAAAAATATTCCCAGTCACTGACAGCAAGTAGAGATGTTAAAAGTGGTGAGAGAATGAAACCTGCAGAACTTCTCATGATACGAGGGTTTAGCTTCATTTACATGGGACTGGCCCTTTTATTTTATGGCTGGGGATTATAAACTGATGATATCCGGGTGCAATGTGCTGCGGTGACACAATGCAGATTATCGCAGATGTGATAGATACACGTGACCTCTTTACCGGCTCTACTTCTTCTCTTCTACCTTGTAGGGGCCCCAATGATTACCAGGGAAGAGTAGATGAGGGGTCCTGCAGAAATCCCTTCATGACTGTGTGTGATTAAAGTGTCAGCTCTCCAAGCAGGGGACAGGCTGCCCCCGGCCCCGCACCCGCTGCCCCCGGCCCCGCACCCGCTGTACCTGACCCAACAACTTCTGCCTGACACGTGATGCGCCCGGCTTTTGTATATTGATCTCTGCAGATACAGTGGTGGAGCACATGGATCTGTCATGCCAGCCTCCTGATCTGCATCCTGGTAACAGCAGGCGCCGTGCCCATCGACACCGATAAAACTAAGGTGAATGCGGAGGCCACAGATGAAGGGCAGAAGTCTCAGTCCTCTGTGAGTATTACGTTGTGTGGAGCTGTGTCATTCCCTTTGTACGGTAGGTGCGTGGCGGGGTGTCTGGTGGGTGGCGTGTGTGTGTGTGTGTCTCTCAGGCTGCCTGGTGTGTGTGACAGTGTGTGTCTGTGGCTGTCTGGTGTGGCGTGTGTGCGTGCGGCGGGTTGTCTCGGGCTGTCTGGTGTTTCTGGTGGCGGGGTGTGTGTCTGTCTCTCGGGCTGTCTGGTGTGCGCGCGTCTCTCGGGCTATCTGCTGTGTTCGTGGTGGCGGGGTGTGTGTCTGTGTGTCTCGTGCTGTGTTTGTGGTTGCGGGGTGTGCGCGCGCGTCTCTCGGGCTGTCTGCTGTGTTTGTGGTGGCGGGGTGTGCGCGCGTCTCTCGGGCTGTCTGCTGTGTTTGTGGTGGCGGGGTGTGCGCGCGTCTCTCGGGCTGTCTGCTGTGTTTGTGGAGGTGGGGTGTGCGCGCGTCTCTCGGGCTGTCTGCTGTGTTTGTGGAGGCGGGGTGTGCGCGCGTCTCTCGGGCTGTCTGCTGTGTTTGTGGTGGCGGGGTGTGCGTGTGTCTCTCGGGCTGTCTGCTGTGTTTGTGGAGGCGGGGTGTGCGCGCGTCTCTCGGGCTGTCTGCTGTGTTTGTGGTGGTGGGGTGTGCGCGCGTCTCTCGGGCTATCTGCTGTGTTCGTGGTGGCGGGGTGTGTGTCTGTGTGTCTCGTGCTGTGTTTGTGGTTGCGGGGTGTGCGCGCGCGTCTCTCGGGCTGTCTGCTGTGTTTGTGGTGGCGGGGTGTGCGCGCGTCTCTCGGGCTGTCTGCTGTGTTTGTGGTGGCGGGGTGTGCGCGCGTCTCTCGGGCTGTCTGCTGTGTTTGTGGAGGTGGGGTGTGCGCGCGTCTCTCGGGCTGTCTGCTGTGTTTGTGGAGGCGGGGTGTGCGCGCGTCTCTCGGGCTGTCTGCTGTGTTTGTGGAGGCGGGGTGTGCGCGCGTCTCGGGCTGTCTGCTGTGTTTGTGGTGGCGGGGTGTGCGCGCGTCTCTCGGGCTGTCTGCTGTGTTTGTGGTGGCGGGGGCACTGTAGAGGACACTGGAATGAGAGGATCCTCCTGGGGCTGAAGGTTTGGGCAGGTGAGGGGCGGACGCGGGGTGACATGTTTCTCGTGACAGGACACAGGACTCTACTATGACCGGTATCTCCGGGAGGTGGTGGAAGTCCTGGAAACAGACCCACATTTCCGAGAGAAGATCCAGTCTGCTGATATTGAGGACATTAAGGTGAGAGGGACGCTGATCCCTAATAATCTAAATGATCGGAATGAGAGAAATACAAAGGGGGTCACATACTTAACAGCAGGACACAACCGCTGCCGGGGAGACGCATGGTAACGCCTGTGCGCACCCTCCAACACCAGAGGCCGTCACTAGGGGAGCGGTGGGACTGGGAAGAGGCCGCGGCCCAGCCTGAGTAACCAAAACACAGCCCCTCACCCCAATACCACGAGCCAACGATCATCCTACACGACAAAGCTTACAGTTGGCACAATGCAGTCAGGCAGGGCCTCAAATCCTATAGATTATACTGTCAGGGGTAATCCCATAGATTATGACGACAGGGGTAATGCCATAGATTATAATGCCCAGGGTAATGGCATAGATTATAATGCCCGGGGTAATGCCATAGATTATAATGCCCAGGGTAATGCCATAGATTATAATGCCCGGGGTAATGGCATAGATTATGACGACAGGGGTAATGCCATAGATTATAATGCCCGGGGTAATGCCATAGATTATAATGACAGGGGTAATGCCATAGATTATAATGCCCGGGGTAATGCCATAGATTATAATGCCCGGGGTAATGGCATAGATTATAATGCCCGGGGTAATGCCATAGATTATAATGCCAGGGGTAATGGCATAGATTATAATGCCCGGGGTAATGCCATAGATTATAATGCCCGGGGTAATGCCATAGATTATAATGCCCGGGGTAATGCCATAGATTATAATGCCCGGGGTAATGGCATAGATTATAATGCCCAGGGTAATGCCATAGATTATAATGCCCGGGGTAATGGCATAGATTATGACGACAGGGGTAATGCCATAGATTATAATGCCCAGGGTAATGCCATAGATTATAATGCCCGGGGTAATGCCATAGATTATAATGCCCGGGGTAATGCCATAGATTATAATGCCCGGGGTAATGCCATAGATTATAATGCCCGGGGTAATGGCATAGATTATAATGCCCGGGGTAATGCCATAGATTATAATGCCAGGGGTAATGGCATAGATTATAATGCCCGGGGTAATGCCATAGATTATAATGCCCGGGGTAATGCCATAGATTATAATGCCCGGGGTAATGGCATAGATTATAATGACAGGGGTAATGCCATAGATTATAATGCCCAGGGTAATGCCATAGATTATAATGCCCGGGGTAATGGCATAGATTATGACGACAGGGGTAATGCCATAGATTATAATGCCCAGGGTAATGCCATAGATTATAATGCCCGGGGTAATGCCATAGATTATAATGACAGGGGTAATGCCATAGATTATAATGCCCGGGGTAATGCCATAGATTATAATGCCCGGGGTAATGGCATAGATTATGACGACAGGGGTAATGCCATAGATTATAATGCCCAGGGTAATGCCATAGATTATAATGCCCGGGGTAATGGCATAGATTATGACGACAGGGGTAATGCCATAGATTATAATGCCCGGGGTAATGCCATAGATTATAATGACAGGGGTAATGCCATAGATTATAATGCCCGGGGTAATGCCATAGATTATGACGACAGGGGTAATCCCATAGATTATAATGCCCAGGGTAATGCCATAGATTATAATGACAGGGGTAATGCCATAGATTATGACGACAGGGGTAATGCCATAGATTATAATGCCCAGGGTAATGCCATAGATTATAATGACGGGTAATGCCATAGATTATGACGACAGGGGTAATGCCATAGATTATGACGACGGGTAATGCCATAGATTATGACGACAGGGGTAATGCCATAGATTATGACGACGGGTAATGCCATAGATTATGACGACAGGGGTAATGCCACAGATTATAAAGGAGCAATGATGGTGTCAGTCCCATTAGGATGATTTTTTGATCCCTCGATCATTGCCCCGAGTACACATAGGCAGTAATCGCAGCTGATGATCACATGTAATGGAGCTACACGAGCCCCGAGCGACGATCAATCACTTCCTATCCTCAATCGGCGCTCGTTGGATTATTTACCGGCACAATGTCTGAGTTTGTAGGAGAATCCTCCGGTCCCGGCGCACGCAGAAGGTTTTGTTGCAGATTTTGCTCTTTCCGCAGAATGGACTCCGTTCAGATGAATGTCTCTGGCTTTCAGTCTGCAACAAATCCTGCCGCGTGCGCCGGCACCTGGAGGCGGTTTTATACCGGCAGACACCGCCCGTGCTTTACCACTTCAACGAGCGCCGATCAACTATACAGTCTATCGATCGCCGCTTGTTTGCTCCCTTCAAACGGAGCACTGATCATTCTAGTACGGAGACGGTTACTGAGATTGTGCGTTCACGGCAGCGCAGGAAGACGACCGGCAGACTCGCGAATATATAATGGCTGCCGCAAAGACGTGATCCGCCGACGATCGATCGTTTACACAGAGCGACGATCAGGATTAGTGTTCATGTGAATTCACCCGATCCGTGTAAAGGGCCCTAACGCTGGCATTATAATCTGGGATTACCTCCGTCTTTATGGGATTAAGAACACGTCATAGAGAAGCGTCACTCCACAGAACACGTCACATAGAGAAGCGTCACTCCACAGAACACGTCACATAGAGAAGCGTCACTCCACAGAACACGTCACATAGAGAAGCGTCACTCCACAGAACACGTCACATAGAGAAGCGTCACTCCACAGAACACGTCACATAGAGAAGCGTCACTCCACAGAACACGTCATATAGAGAAGCGTCACTCCACAGAACACGCCACATAGAGAAGCGTCACTCCACAGAACACGTCACATAGAGAAGCGTCACTCCACAGAACACGTCACATAGAGAAGCGTCACTCCACAGAACACGTCACATAGAGAAGCGTCACTCCACAGAACACGTCACATAGAGAAGCGTCACTCCACAGAACACGTCACATAGAGAAGCGTCACTCCACAGAACACGCCATATAGAGAAGCGTCACTCCACAGGACACGTCACATAGAGAAGCGTCACTCCACAGAACACGTCACATAGAGAAGCGTCACTCCACAGAACACGTCATATAGAGAAGCGTCACTCCACAGAACACGTCACATAGAGAAGCGTCACTCCACAGAACACGCCACATAGAGAAGCGTCACTCCACAGAACACGTCATATAGAGAAGCGTCACTCCACAGAACACGTCACATAGAGAAGCGTCACTACACAGAACACGTCACATAGAGAAGCGTCACTCCACAGAACACGTCACATAGAGAAGTGTCACTCCACAGAACACGTCACATAGAGAAGCGTCACTCCACAGAACACGTCACATAGAGAAGCGTCACTCCACAGAACACGTCACATAGAGAAGCGTCACTCCACAGAACACGTCACATAGAGAAGCGTCACTCCACAGAACACGTCACATAGAGAAGCGTCACTCCACAGAACACGTCACATAGAGAAGCGTCACTCCACAGAACACGTCATAGAGAAGCGTCACTCCACAGAACACGTCATATAGAGAAGCGTCACTCCACAGAACACGTCATAGAGAAGCGTCACTCCACAGAACACGTCATAGAGAAGCGTCACTCCACAGAACACGTCATAGAGAAGCGTCACTCCACAGAACACGTCACATAGAGAAGCGTCACTCCACAGAACACGTCACATAGAGAAGCGTCACTCCACAGAACACGTCACATAGAGAAGCGTCACTCCGCAGAACACGTCACATAGAGAAGCGTCACTCCGCAGAACACGTCACATAGAGAAGCGTCACTCCGCAGAACACGTCACATAGAGAAGCGTCACTCCACAGAACACGTCACAGAGAAGCGTCACTCCACAGAAGACGTCACATAGAGAAGCGTCACTCCACAGAAGACGTCACATAGAGAAGCGTCACTCCACAGAACACGTCACATAGAGAAGCGTCACTCCACAGAACACGTCACATAGAGAAGCGTCACTCCACAGAACACGTCACATAGAGAAGCGTCACCCCACAGAACACGTCACATAGAGAAGCGTCACTCCACAGAACACGTCACATAGAGAAGCGTCACTCCACAGAACACGTCACATAGAGAAGCGTCACCCCACAGAACACGTCATATAGAGAAGCGTCACTCCACAGAACACGTCACATAGAGAAGCGTCACTCCACAGAACACGCCACACAGAGAAGCGTCACTCATCAGAACAAGTCACATAGAGAAGCGTCACTCCACAGAACACGTCACATAGAGAAGAGTCACTCCACAGAACACGTCACCCAGAGAAGCGTCACTCCACAGAACACGTCACATAGAGAAGCGTCACTCCACAGAACACGTCACATAGAGAAGCGTCACTCCACAGAACACGTCACATAGAGAAGCGTCACTCCACAGAACACGTCATATAGAGAAGCGTCACTCCACAGAACACGTCACATAGAGAAGCGTCACTCCACAGAACACGCCACATAGAGAAGCGTCACTCCACAGAACACGTCATATAGAGAAGCGTCACTCCACAGAACACGTCACATAGAGAAGCGTCACTGCACAGAACACGTCACATAGAGAAGCGTCACTCCACAGAACACGTCACATAGAGAAGCGTCACTCCACAGGACACGCCATATAGAGAAGCGTCACTCCACAGAACACGTCACATAGAGAAGCGTCACTTCACAGAACACGTCACATAGAGAAGCGTCACTCCACAGAACACATCATATAGAGAAGCGTCACTGCACAGAACACGTCACATAGAGAAGCGTCACTCCACAGAACACGTCACATAGAGAAGCGTCACTCCACAGGACACGTCACATAGAGAAGCGTCACTGCACAGAACACGTCACATAGAGAAGCGTCACTCCACAGAACACGTCACATAGAGAAGCGTCACTCCACAGAACACATCATATAGAGAAGCGTCACTCCACAGAACACGTCACATAGAAAAGCGTCACTCCACAGAACACGTCATAGAGAAGCGTCACTCCACAGAACACGTCATAGAGAAGCGTCACTCCACAGAACACGTCATAGAGAAGCGTCACTCCACAGAACACGTCACATAGAGAAGCGTCACTCCACAGAACACGTCACATAGAGAAGCGTCACTCCACAGAACACGTCACATAGAGAAGCGTCACTCCGCAGAACACGTCACATAGAGAAGCGTCACTCCGCAGAACACGTCACATAGAGAAGCGTCACTCCGCAGAACACGTCACATAGAGAAGCGTCACTCCGCAGAACACGTCACATAGAGAAGCGTCACTCCGCAGAACACGTCACATAGAGAAGCGTCACTCCGCAGAACACGTCACATAGAGAAGCGTCACTCCGCAGAACACGTCACATAGAGAAGCGTCACTCCGCAGAACACGTCACATAGAGAAGCGTCACTCCGCAGAACACGTCACATAGAGAAGCGTCACTCCGCAGAACACGTCACATAGAGAAGCGTCACTCCGCAGAACACGTCACATAGAGAAGCGTCACTCCGCAGAACACGTCACATAGAGAAGCGTCACTCCGCAGAACACGTCACATAGAGAAGCGTCACTCCGCAGAACACGTCACATAGAGAAGCGTCACTCCGCAGAACACGTCACATAGAGAAGCGTCACTCCGCAGAACACGTCACATAGAGAAGCGTCACTCCGCAGAACACGTCACATAGAGAAGCGTCACTCCGCAGAACACGTCACATAGAGAAGCGTCACTCCGCAGAACACGTCACATAGAGAAGCGTCACTCCGCAGAACACGTCACATAGAGAAGCGTCACTCCGCAGAACACGTCACATAGAGAAGCGTCACTCCGCAGAACACGTCACATAGAGAAGCGTCACTCCACAGAACACGTCACATAGAGAAGCGTCACTCCACAGAACACGTCACATAGAGAAGAGTCACTCCACAGAACACGTCACCCAGAGAAGCGTCACTCCACAGAACACGTCACATAGAGAAGCGTCACTCCACAGGACACGTCACATAGAGAAGCGTCACTCCGCAGAACACGTCACATAGAGAAGCGTCACTCCACAGAACACGTCACATAGAGAAGCGTCACTCCACAGGACACGTCACATAGAGAAGCGTCACTCCGCAGAACACGTCACAGAGAAGCGTCACTCCGCAGAACACGTCACATAGAGAAGCGTCACTCCGCAGAACACGTCACATAGAGAAGCGTCACTCCGCAGAACACGTCACATAGAGAAGCGTCACTCCGCAGAACACGTCACATAGAGAAGCGTCACTCCGCAGAACACGTCACATAGAGAAGCGTCACTCCGCAGAACACGTCGCATAGAGAAGCGTCACTCCGCAGAACACGTCGCATAGAGAAGCGTCACTCCACAGAACACGTCGCATAGAGAAGCGTCACTCCACAGAACACGTCACATAGAGAAGCGTCACTCCACAGAACACGTCACATAGAGAAGCGTCACTCCACAGAACACGTCACATAGAGAAGCGTCACTCCACAGAACACGTCACATAGAGAAGCGTCACTCCACAGAACACGTCACATAGAGAAGCGTCACTCCACAGAACACGTCACATAGAGAAGCGTCACTCCACAGAACACGTCACATAGAGAAGCGTCACTCCACAGAACACGTCACATAGAGAAGCGTCACTCCACAGAACACGTCACATAGAGAAGCGTCACTCCACAGAACACGTCACATAGAGAAGCGTCACTCCACAGAACACGTCACATAGAGAAGCGTCACTCCACAGAACACGTCACATAGAGAAGCGTCACTCCACAGAACACGTCACATAGAGAAGCGTCACTCCACAGAACACGTCACATAGAGAAGCGTCACTCCACAGAACACGTCACATAGAGAAGCGTCACTCCACAGAACACGTCACATAGAGAAGCGTCACTCCACAGAACACGTCACATAGAGAAGCGTCACTCCACAGAACACGTCACATAGAGAAGCGTCACTCCACAGAACACGTCACATAGAGAAGCGTCACTCCACAGAACACGTCACATAGAGAAGCGTCACTCCACAGAACACGTCATATATAGTGTGTATGAGACCCTATATCCTTCTAATCTGTGGGACCGCCTCTGTTCTGATATTTGGGGTCACCGCTGTTTATCCTTCTCCTCCGCAGAGCGGGAAGATCAGTAAAGAGCTGGATCTGGTTGGACATCACATTCGGACCCGGCTGGACGAGCTGAAGCGGCAGGAGGTGTCGCGTCTGCGGATGCTGATTAAGGCGAAGCTCCGCGCCCCGGAGAGTGAGTCTCTTCTCCTCCACGTGCCGGACGACTCTCACTTTTCTCTGATTAGGAGTTTTGCCGTTTCCAGGAAGGAATAACCCAATCAATAGATGAGGTGCTCGGTGTCTCGCTGACTGCCCCCCTTTATTTCACAGCAGATCTTCTCTCTCTGGGGGTGACCCCCACATCCCCTGTATGGTCTGTATATTGTGGGGGGCTGGTCTGGGCACCCAGTGATTCGGTTACTTGTGTCTATTCCACAGGTGCCGGCATCGATCGCCGTTTACTTCTCCAGCAGTTTAATCACCTGAATCACATGAACCCCGACTCGTTTGAACCCCAAGACCTGGACCTGCTGATCAAAGCGGTGAGTGTGGATGATGTCACTCGTAATGTGCGACATGTAAACACGCGGCCGATCCTGGCTCGATCCATGAGGGAATAAGATCTGTCTAATAATCGATCGCCCATGGATAATGAGGACGGGGGCGCCCTCTGCTGGCTGGTTTGCCGCATTACACTTTGCTGTGTTTAGGCCACTAAGGACTTGGAGAATTACGACAAGGAACATCACGACGAGTTCAAACGCTATGAAATGATGAAGGAACATGAAAGAAGAGAATATCTGAGGAGTCTGGATGAAGAAACGCGGAAACAGGAGGAGGCCAAATACGAGGAGATGAAGAAGAGGCACAAAGAGCACCCCAAAATTAACCACCCTGTGAGTAGCTCTGCGTTCTAGGATTGCGGCTCCGGAGGGTTTATTAGAAGTGAATCCCCAGCAGATCCTCTGTTATAAATGTTCCCTGTGGTCAGGAGGGAGGGCGTGTAACGTGTACCCTATAGAAGGAATACCCCACTGTCTGCTATGGAAAGACCCAAATCTCCCCCAGATGTGGAAATGACACTGATGATAATAATAATAATCCCCTTCCCAGGGCAGCAAGGATCAGCTGACGGAGGTCTGGGAGGAGACGGACGGCTTGGATCCCTCCGATTTTGACCCCAAGACTTTCTTTAAGCTGCATGGTAAGTAACGAGGGCCGCTTATCCCAGCACTATGAGGAGCCCTCCAGCAGGGGGCACAGGATGGCGGCCGGGGCACAGGGTGGCGGCCGGGGCACAGGGTGGCGGCCGGGAGGCCGGGGCACAGGGTGGCGGCCGGGAGGCCTGGGCACAGGGTGGCAGCCGGGAGGCCTGGGCACAGGGTGGCAGCCGGGAGGCCTGGGCACAGGGTGGCAGCCGGGAGGCCACGGCATCTCCCAGTAAGGTAGGATAATGTGGTGAGTGGTGTGCGCACGTCTGCTGGAGATTGTATAATTCGAGGCGCCCGGCAGTCACATGACGGCGTCATCCACGGCTGTACATTTCATGAACGCTGCAGATTCTGATATAATCGGGTGACCCCTGTAATGTGCCGGGTGTGACCCGTAAGATATCCGTGTATCTGATCACATGATCGCTGTATCCATAACCCGGTGTGTAGCGTGCCGTCACTGCAGCCGTGTATCTGATCACATGATCGCTGTATCCATAACCCGGTGTGTAGCGTGCCGTCACTGCAGCCGTGTATCTTCTTACAGACACCAACAGTGACGGCTTCATCGATGAGCAGGAGCTGGAGGCGCTCTTTACTAAGGAGGTAAGGGGACGTCTCGCTGTATATGGGGATGATGTCCCTGTGGGGGATGGGCACCGCCTCTACTCATCCTACTGTCAGGTCCGTATTTCACACCGAATAACCACCTCTGTAAATTGAAAGCTGAAGGCATGCCTGGAAAGAAGTACACCACACAAATGTCTGAGGTACAGCTTCAATGTCAGCCAGGAGGAACTGAACTTTATTCAGAACAAAGAAACACACACAGAGAAGACACATGCCCCTCCCTATAGATGTGTGACTTGCTTAAATTCTATTCGCTCCCCAGCTGTAACTTTTCCTATACATTCTTCTGCACACTCCTCTTTGCATTCCAGGGGGCGGTGTCTTCCATAGGTGTGTCCGACATGAACGAAGAACTTGTTATATATATCAGTATATTACACAAAGAACTGAAATGTATATACATATGTGTGAGGATAATATTTTTCAGACAATATACATAGTAATGATCCCTGACACTACGACTCGTCGCCACTCACACTGCACTGACGTCTCCCCGGTTTGTTGTAGCTGGAGAAAGCTTATGACCCCAACAATGAGGAGGACGACATGGTGGAGATGGAGGAAGAGCGACTGCGCATGAGGGAGCACGTGATGAGTGAGGTGAGGAGAGCCACCCGCAGAGTGTTACAGAGCAGAGGAGGGGGCAGTGTGGTAGAGATCTCCGGGCAGGACTCCACCTGCAGCGGCGTCTTGTTAACGGACAGCTGTGTGGGGTCAGGGTCTGACGGAGGGAAGGCAGGTTGGTCTGCGCCCTCACCAAGTGTCAGTGGAAAATATAATCTTTACTGGGGAGACGTCTCATGGAACACGGGGCCTCACGTATGAAGACTCGGGATGAGGAGCCAGCAGCAAAGATCAGACCGAGGACAGCACCTCATTCCTGAGGTCTATGGAGCAACCTAATCCCTAGAATGGTGGGGGTGGGTGGTGGTGGTGACGCACTGGGTTTGATAGGGAGACGGTCTGGCGACGCTGGGCTGCCATGCTGGTGGGCTGGCGGCGGTGGGCTGACGGTCAGGCGGCGGTGGGCTGACGGTCTGGCGGCGGTGGTGGGTTGGTGGCGGTGGGCTGACGGTCTGGCGGCAGTGGGCTGATGGCGGTGGGCTCACGGTCTGGCGGCGGTGGGCTGACGGTCTGGCGGTGGTGGTCTGGCGGCGGTGGGCTGACGTTCTGGCGGCGGTGGGCTGACGTTCTGGCGGCGGTGGGCTGACGTTCTGGCGGCGGTGGGCTGACGGTCTGGCGGCGGTTGGCTGGCGGTGGTGGGCTGACGGTCTGGCGGTGGTGGGCTGACGGTCTGGCGGCGGTGGTCTGACGGCGGTGGGCTGACGGCGGTGGGCTGACGGCGGTGGGGTCATGGGCTGGCGGCGGTGGGCTGACGGCGGTGGGCTGACGGCGGTGGGGTCATGGTCTGGCGGTGGTGGGCTGGCGGCGGTGGGCTGACGGTCTGGCGGCAGTGGTCTGACGGCGGTTGGCTGACAGCGGTGGGCTGACGGCGGTGGGGTCATGGTCTGACGGCGGTGGGGTCATGGTCTGGCGGTGGTGGTCTGGTGGCGGTGGGCTGACGGTCTGGCGGCGGTTGACTGGCGGTGGTGGGCTGATGGTCTGGCGGTGGTGGTCTGGCGGCGGTGGGCTGACGGTCTGGCGGCAGTGGTCTGACGGCGGTTGGCTGACAGCGGTGGGGTGACGGCGGTGGGGTCATGGTCTGGCGGTGGTGGTCTGGTGGCGGTGGGCTGACGGTCTGGCGGCGGTTGACTGGCGGTGGTGGGCTGATGGTCTGGCGGTGGTGGTCTGGTGGCGGTGGGCTGACGGTCTGGCGGCAGTGGTCTGACGGCGGTGGGCTGACGGCGGTGGGGTCATGGTCTGGCGGTGGTGGGCTGGCGGCGGTGGGGTGATGGGAGGAACTTGGGTTGTGTTTGCTGTTTCTCGTCTTCCCCTTTATTGTCCTTTCTCTTCACCTCTCAGGCTTTGTGTTTTCGGCTCTGTTCACACTGGTGTCATGACTTCTGCTTAGAACAGATACTGATGACTTTGATGAGGATTCAGTTGTTCTTGCCGACTAGAATAATACTTCAACGTACCAGGAAGCGTGGCGGCGCCATTAACAGCAGTGTGATGAGAGGCGGATTGTGCCGCTTCTCTCTGCTGATTGTACTGGACGTGTTTTTTGTTCCTGCAGGTGGATGTGGATAAGGATCGACTGATAAATCTAGAAGAGTTCCTGCGGGCCACGGAGAAGAGGGAGTTCCTGGAGCCGGATGGCTGGGAGGTAACACGCTGGTCTCTCTACGGATGAATGTCCCTGTGTGATGGTAGATTCACTGAAAATTGGTAGTAAATGTCGTTCAATATTGTTAGATATGATTCACCGCCTGGAAGAACGATTAAAAATTAGTTTATTAGTTGTATTCATAAAATTGTGGCTCTACCAGCCATTGATACCAGACCAGGCATAGGCAAGTGATTTGCGACAAGAAAGGTGGTGTAGAGTGAATGATGTCTCCTTTCCACTCAAATCCCCACTTCCCTGCTTGTAGTAGAAATAACGCTGTATCCTTGCCATTAGTAACTATCTAAATCCTACGCGTTTCATCATCACACACAAAGTGACGCTTCCTCAGGGATTAGTAGAAGTGGATTTATTTCATTTCTTTCAAATATTGTTAAATTCAAAAGTGGTAAAGTGGTTGCAATGTTATAGCCCTGGATAGCCCTGGATAGCCCTGGATAGCCCTGGATAGCCCTGGATAGCCCTGGATAGCCCTGGATAGCCCTGGATAGCCCTGGATAGCACTGGATAGCCCTGGATAGCCCTGGATAGCCCTGGATAGCACTGGATAGCCCTGGATAGCCCTGGATAGCCCTGGATAGCCCTGGATAGCCCTGGATAGCCCTGGATAGCCCTGGATAGCCCTGGATAGCCCTGGATAGCCCTGGATAGCCCTGGATAGCCCTGGATAGCCCTGGATAGCCCTGGATAGCCCTGGATAGCCCTGGATAGCCCTGGATAGCCCTGGATAGCCCTGGATAGCCCTGGATAGCCCTGTTCATGTGCTGATTGTTCGCCTCCACGGCTCTGATGCACTGGCCGTACACGCGCCGGAGAGACTTAAAAGGCTGAGAGCCCGCCCTCCAAAGGTCGTCCCCGGACTGACCCACCAATCCGCATAGTACACGGCAGCCAGTGACGTGCCGGAGGCGGCGCCCCGGGGACCTATCAACCTGTGGGAGTTCCTGAACGACAAAAGCGTCCATGGTAACCAGGGGATGCTAGACGCGGCTCCTGAGTTGTCAGTAGACAAAAATACATGGTATTAGTATAATAGTAACACACGGCCCTGTACAGAGACAAGCACGTGTGGATGCAGGGGGAGGAACTAAATCTAAGGGGAACCGTCTCATTCCGAGACTACCTTCCCAGACGTGACACCAATGGTGTCCTTATTGTCCCCTAAGTCAGCCCGGGATCACCGGTAAACAGTGTCCCATAGGGTCGCAAGTAGAGTAGGCTAGAAAAAGCGGCCAACCCGTAGCCAATAATCCTATAGAGGGCGGCACGCAAGGACTATACTCGCGAATCATGGTAATTAGTCCCACAGCGATCATCTGGTAACGTCTGTCATGAGATGCCAGTGTCGTATATATGGGACTATGGGGTAATAGAAGTGCTGAAAGGCCAACAACAGACCTCACCAAAAAACGCGATCAAAAACGCATAGTGTGCATGAGGGTAGAGGTCAACAGATGAGAAATGGCATGCATGGGTGTGGAGAAATAATACGGGCATAAGGTAAACTAAATAGATGCCAAATACAACCATAAGGTAACGTGGTGCGGTTAAAGGAAACATGAATACGAGATTTGTTCATTTCTGCCATGCGGGTTGATGGTCTGCAATCTGAATATCCATTCTGCCTCTTTTTGGAGTATTTTCTTATCCAGGTCCCCACCTCTAAGGAGGGGTCTCACGTGTTCTATACCCTGGAAAACAAGAGCCGTAGCGTCCCCGTCATGGCAGGACCACACATGTCTTGATACAGGGGTGTCAACCTTCCTTCTAACATCCCCAATGTGGTCCCGTATCCTTCTCCTAAATTCCCTTTTGGTCTTGCCCACATATTGTAGGCCACATTTGCATGTCATGAGATAAACAATACCCTTTGTTTTACAGTTTATGAATGACCTGTTGTCAAAAGTTTTGCCAGTATGGGTACTCGTGAAATTCTTGCTGCATAGTATGGACACACATGCTTTACATGTTCCGCATCTGTATGTCCCTCTAGCACTATTGTCGAGCCAGGTGCCACATTGTGTCACCGGTGGTAGGTGGCTATGGACCAGTCTGTCCCTGAGATTGCGTCCCCTCCTATAGGTAATGAGCGGGGCATCCCCAACCAGGGTCCCCACATCCGGATCTGCCCTTAGGATGCCCAAAAACGTTTGAGGACCTCCCTCACCTCTCTACTCGCCGAGTCAAAAGTCCCATCAACCAAATATGCACCCCTCAGTGACAATACCCCCATTGATGTTTTTGTGAAGGTTGTGGAGGACCAACTTAAATTGATTAATCAAAAGGAGCACGGCTCTAATTTTTCAAGGAGAGAGATGGCAGCCTTGTTAACCCTAGAGAGGGATGACAATATCATTATTAAACCCTCTGACAAAGGGGGGAACATAGTGGTGATGAATCGATCACAATACAGCAGGATGTGCCATGACATCCTGGATGATCGAAACTGCTATGGGGTTCTGGCCAGCAATCCAATGATTACCTTTAAAGAGAAACTTAAAAATATCCTTGGTCCAGCAAAATCTGATAACCTTATAAATGACAGGGAAATTAACTTCATGTTGAAGGAGTTCCCACTTACAGCAACATTTTACAGCTTACCCAAGGTACATAAGGGGGTGCACCCTCAAGGGTCGCCCCATTGTATCCGGGATTGACAGTCTTACTCAAAATGCGAGCCTGTACCTTCATCAGGTTCTTAGGCCATTCGTGGTGTCCCTGCCATCATACGTGTGGGACACCATGGATGTGCTGAGAAGACTGGAGGGTATACGGTGTGACGGTCAGACACTGTTGGCATCTCTTGATGTTGAGTCCTTATATAGCTCCATCCCACACAGCCAGGGATGTAGAGCCATTGAACACTTCCTGATGGATAAAGGGGTACAATACCAGGCCCACAATAAATTCGTCATTGAATTACTAAGGTTTGTCCTAGAACACAACTTCTTTTTATTTGATCAAAAGATCTACCACCAACTCAGAGGAGTGGCTATGGGCTGTCCATGTGCACCCACATTTGCCAACCTGTATCTGGGTTGGTGGGAAAAGGAAGTTGTGTTCAGTGACCTGATGGATAAATGGTCATCATGTATCCTGCTCTGGATGAGATTCATAGATGATGTCCTTATCCTATGGACAGGGACCAGGGAGGAATTTAGGGAATTTGTGGAGATCTTGAACGCCAATGAATTAGGTCTTTTTTTCACATCTGAAATTCAAGACACTAGGATTACCTTCCTGGACATCACGATATCCAAGACTGATACAGGGTTGTTGAAGACCAACATGTATCGCAAAGAAACGGCGACTAATAGCCTACTATGGTGGGAAAGTTGGCACCCAATCAACCTGAAGAGAGGGATACCGAAGGGCCAATATCTCAGGGCACAGAGGAATTGTTCGACTATCACGGACTTCAGGGTATCCGCACGGGACCTTGAGAATAGGTTTAGGCATAGGGGATACCCTAGGGAGGTGCTGAGAGGGGCATATCAGAATGCACTGGGGTGCAATAGAGACGACTTGCTCAACCCCAAACCGAAGGAAATGCATGAAGAACCTATGAGAGTTATTGGCACTTTTGACTCGGCGAGTAGAGAGGTGAGGGAGGTCCTCAAACGTTTTTGGGCATCCTAAGGGCAGATCCGGATGTGGGGACCCTGGTTGGGGATGCCCCGCTCATTACCTATAGGAGGGGACGCAATCTCAGGGACCGACTGGTCCATAGCCACCTACCACCGGTGACACAATGTGGCACCTGGCTCGACAATAGTGCTAGAGGGACATACAGATGCGGAACATGTAAAGCATGTGTGTCCATACTATGCAGCAAGAATTTCACGAGTACCCATACTGGCAAAACTTTTGACAACAGGTCATTCATAAACTGTAAAACAAAGGGTATTGTTTATCTCATGACATGCAAATGTGGCCTACAATATGTGGGCAAGACCAAAAGGGAATTTAGGAGAAGGATACGGGACCACATTGGGGATGTTAGAAGGAAGGTTGACACCCCTGTATCAAGACATGTGTGGTCCTGCCATGACGGGGACGCTACGGCTCTTGTTTTCCAGGGTATAGAACACGTGAGACCCCTCCTTAGAGGTGGGGACCTGGATAAGAAAATACTCCAAAAAGAGGCAGAATGGATATTCAGATTGCAGACCATCAACCCGCATGGCAGAAATGAACAAATCTCGTATTCATGTTTCCTTTAACCGCACCACGTTACCTTATGGTTGTATTTGGCATCTATTTAGTTTACCTTATGCCCGTATTATTTCTCCACACCCATGCATGCCATTTCTCATCTGTTGACCTCTACCCTCATGCACACTATGCGTTTTTGATCGCGTTTTTTGGTGAGGTCTGTTGTTGGCCTTTCAGCACTTCTATTACCCCATAGTCCCATATATACGACACTGGCATCTCATGACAGACGTTACCAGATGATCGCTGTGGGACTAATTACCATGATTCGCGAGTATAGTCCTTGCGTGCCGCCCTCTATAGGATTATTGGCTACGGGTTGGCCGCTTTTTCTAGCCTACTCTACTTGCGACCCTATGGGACACTGTTTACCGGTGATCCCGGGCTGACTTAGGGGACAATAAGGACACCATTGGTGTCACGTCTGGGAAGGTAGTCTCGGAATGAGACGGTTCCCCTTAGATTTAGTTCCTCCCCCTGCATCCACACGTGCTTGTCTCTGTACAGGGCCGTGTGTTACTATTATACCAATACCATGTATTTTTGTCTACTGACAACTCAGGAGCCGCGTCTAGCATCCCCTGGTTACCATGGACGCTTTTGTCGTTCAGGAACTCCCACAGGTTGATAGGTCCCCGGGGCGCCGCCTCCGGCACGTCACTGGCTGCCGTGTACTATGCGGATTGGTGGGTCAGTCCGGGGACGACCTTTGGAGGGCGGGCTCTCAGCCTTTTAAGTCTCTCCGGCGCGTGTACGGCCAGTGCATCAGAGCCGTGGAGGCGAACAATCAGCACATGAACAGTGCTATCCAGTGCTATCCAGTGCTATCCAGTGCTATCCAGTGCTATCCAGGGCTATCCAGGGCTATCCAGTGCTATCCAGGGCTATCCAGTGCTATCCAGGGCTATCCAGTGCTATCCAGTGCTATCCAGGGCTATCCAGTGCTATCCAGGGCTATCCAGGGCTATCCAGTGCTATCCAGTGCTATCCAGGGCTATCCAGGGCTATCCAGGGCTATCCAGGGCTATCCAGTGCTATCCAGGGCTATCCAGTGCTATCCAGGGCTATCCAGTGCTATCCAGGGCTATCCAGTGCTATCCAGGGCTATCCAGTGCTGTCCAGTGCTATCCAGGGCTATCCAGTGCTATCCAGGGCTATCCAGTGCTATCCAGTGCTATCCAGTGCTATCCAGGGCTATCCAGGGCTATCCAGGGCTATCCAGGGCTATCCAGTGCTATCCAGTGCTATCCAGGGCTATCCAGGGCTATCCAGGGCTATCCAGGGCTATCCAGGGCTATCCAGGGCTATCCAGTGCTATCCAGGGCTATCCAGTGCTATCCAGTGCTATCCAGGGCTATCCAGGGCTATCCAGGGCTATCCAGGGCTATCCAGGGCTATCCAGGGCTATCCAGGGCTATCCAGTGCTATCCAGGGCTATCCAGGGCTATCCAGGGCTATCCAGGGCTATCCAGTGCTATCCAGGGCTATCCAGTGCTATCCAGGGCTATCCAGTGCTATCCAGGGCTATCCAGTGCTATCCAGTGCTATCCAGGGCTATCCAGTGCTATCCAGTGCTATCCAGTGCTATCCAGGGCTATCCAGTGCTATCCAGGGCTATCCAGTGCTATCCAGTGCTATCCAGTGCTATCCAGGGCTATCCAGGGCTATCCAGGGCTATCCAGGGCTATCCAGGGCTATCCAGGGCTATCCAGGGCTATCCAGGGCTATCCAGTGCTATCCAGGGCTATCCAGTGCTATCCAGTGCTATCCAGGGCTATCCAGTGCTATCCAGGGCTATCCAGGGCTATCCAGTGCTGTAACATTGCAACCACTTTACCACTTTTGAATTTAACAATATTTGAAAGAAATGAAATAAATCCACTTCTACTAATCCCTGAGGAAGCGTCACTTTGTGTGTGATGATGAAACGCGTAGGATTTAGATAGTTACTAATGGCAAGGATACAGCGTTATTTCTACTACAAGCAGGGAAGTGGGGATTTGAGTGGAAAGGAGACATCATTCACTCTACACCACCTTTCTTGTCGCAAATCACTTGCCTATGCCTGGTCTGGTATCAATGGCTGGTAGAGCCACAATTTTATGAATACAACTAATAAACTAATTTTTAATCGTTCTTCCAGGCGGTGAATCATCCCTGTGTGATAGGCGGCGCCACATATAGGACCCTCCCCCGACCAGTATTATGTCCCTGATCTCTTCTGATAGGAGGAGAGTATATTTCTATAGGTTGGAAGCCATTGTTTCAGTTACAAGTAATGACTAACGGCTGATGAGCGGACACTAGAAGTCGCGGCGGCCGCTGTTCTCTTTTCAGTGTGTTGCATTTATATCTCAGCCACAGGAATATACAGTGACCACATGCTCTGATATATACAAGGGAGGTTCCTAATAGGGAATATAGACAGGGGTCCCTGTACCCCGGGAGCTGACAGCCAGATCTCCTGAGCACTGGGATGTTCCTGGTCCCTTTATGTCCTTCTGGCTGACCGGGGGTCCTGGGGGTGGTCGTCCTGGGCCAGGGTCTCTCTCCTGCTTCTCTCTCTTTCTCTCTCTCTTTCTCTTTCTCTTTCTCTCTCTCTCTTTCTTTCTCTCTCTCTCTCTTTCTTTCTCTCTTTCTTTCTCTCTCTGTGCAGACCCTGGATGACCGGGAGTCCTGGGGCCGGGATCTCTCCTGCTTTCCCCTCTCTCTCTCTCTGTGCAGACCCTGGATGACCGGGAGTCCTGGGGCCGGGATCTCTCCTGCTTTCCCCTCTCTCTCTCTCTCTGTGCAGACCCTGGATGAGCAGCCGCTGTACACCGAGGAGGAGCTGCAGGAGTTTGAGAATCAGATCTCGAAGACAGAAGATGAACTGATCAGGAAGAGGGAAGAGCTGGACAGGCAGCAGGAGGAGCTGCACAAACAGCACCAGCACATCCAGGCCCAGCGGCAGGAGCTGCAGCAGGTAACGCCGGGCCCAGGGGGCGGGTAACAACCGGGGGCAGATAACAGCCGCCACACAGGGGTCCCCCGGCCGCAGCGGATCACTGGACTCTGTACCGCTCGTGTTTCTCCAGGTCGTACAACAGATGGAGCAGAAGAAGCAGCAGCCGCCGCCGCTTCCTCCCGCAGTCCCTGATCATGCAGCTCATTTCCAGCCAGGTATTTTCTATTCTAGTCTGTGATACTGGATCTAGTGATCGTCTCCCCCATCCAGTTAATGCTGAGGTAGATCCCAATCCATAAGAGGGAGGTCCGCTCATCCCATAGAGAAGCGTGGTGTCATCAAGTGCTGTCTGTCCAGCAATAAATGTGTGCCCTTATAATACGGTGATAGTGCCCTTATATATAATACAGTGATAGTTCCCTTATAATACAGTGATAGTGCCCTTATAATACGGTGATAGTGCCCTTATAATACGGTGATGGTGCCCTTATATATAATACGGTGATAATGCCCTTATATATAATACGGTGATAATGCCCTTATAATACGGTGATGGTGCCCTTATATATAATACGGTGATAATGCCCTTATAATACGGTGATGGTGCCCTTATATATAATACGGTGATAATGCCCTTATAATACGGTGATGGTGCCCTTATATATAATACGGTGATAGTGCCCTTATAATACGGTGATAGTGCCCTTATAATACGGTGATAGTGCCCTTATAATACGGTGATGGTGCCCTTATAATACAGTGATAGTGCCCTTATAATACGGTGATAGTGCCCTTATAATACGGTGATAGTGCCCTTATAATACAGTGATAGTGCCCTTATAATACGGTGATGGTGCCCTTATAATACAGTGATAGTGCCCTTATAATACGGTGATAGTGCCCTTATAATACGGTGATAGTTCCCATATAATACGGTGATAGTGCCCTTATAATACGGTGATAGTGCCCTTATAATACGGTGATAGTGCCCTTATAATACAGTGATAGTGCCCTTATAATACGGTGATAGTGCCCTTATAATACAGTGATAGTTCCCTTATAATACGGTGATAGTGCCCTTATGATACGGTGATAGTGCCCTTATAATACAGTGATAGTGCCCTTATAATACAGTGATAGTGCCCTTATAATACGGTGATAGTTCCCTTATAATACGGTGATAGTGCCCTTATATATAATACGGTGATAGTGCCCTTATAATGCGGTGATAGTGCCCTTATAATGCGGTGATAGTGCCCTTATAATACGGTGATAGTGCCCTTATAATACGGTGATAGTGCCCTTATATATAATACGGTGATAGTGCCCTTATATATAATACGGTGATAGTGCCCTTATATATAATACGGTGATAGTGCCCTTATAATACGGTGATAGTGCCCTTATAATACGGTGATAATGCCCTTATAATACGGTGATAGTGCCCTTATATATAATACGGTGATAGTGCCCTTATAATACGGTGATAGTGCCCTTATAATACGGTGATAGTGCCCTTATAATACGGTGATAGTGCGCTTCTAATACAGTGATAGTGCCCTTATAATACAGTGATAGTGCCCTTATAATACGGTGATAGTGCCCTTATATATAATACGGTGATAGTGCCCTTATATATAATACGGTGATAGTGCCCTTATATATAATACGGTGATAGTGCCCTTATATATAATACGGTGATAGTGCCCTTATAATACGGTGATAGTGCCCTTATAATACGGTGATAGTGCCCTTATAATACGGTGATAGTGCCCTTATATATAATACGGTGATAGTGCCCTTATATATAATACGGTGATAGTGCCCTTATAATACGGTGATAGTGCCCTTATAATACGGTGATAGTTCCCTTATAATACGGTGATAGTGCCCTTATAATACGGTGATAATGCCCTTATAATACGGTGATAGTGCCCTTATATATAATACGGTGATAGTGCCCTTATAATACGGTGATAGTGCCCTTATAATACGGTGATAGTGCCCTTATAATACGGTGATAGTGCGCTTCTAATACAGTGATAGTGCCCTTATAATACAGTGATAGTGCCCTTATAATACGGTGATAGTGCCCTTATATATAATACGGTGATAGTGCCCTTATATATAATACGGTGATAGTGCCCTTATATATAATACGGTGATAGTGCCCTTATATATAATACGGTGATAGTGCCCTTATAATACGGTGATAGTGCCCTTATAATACGGTGATAGTGCCCTTATAATACGGTGATAGTGCCCTTATATATAATACGGTGATAGTGCCCTTATATATAATACGGTGATAGTGCCCTTATAATACGGTGATAGTGCCCTTATAATACGGTGATAGTTCCCTTATAATACGGTGATAGTGCCCTTATAATACGGTGATAGTGCCCTTATAATGCGGTGATAGTGCCCTTATATATAATACGGTGATAGTGCCCTTATAATACGGTGATAGTGCCCTTATAATACGGTGATAGTTCCCTTATAATACGGTGATAGTTCCCTTATATATAATACGGTGATAGTGCCCTTATAATACGGTGATAGTTCCCTTATATATAATACGGTGATAGTGCCCTTATAATACGGTGATAGTGCCCTTATAATACGGTGATAGTGCCCTTATAATACGGTGATAGTGCGCTTATAATACAGTGATAGTGCCCTTATAATACAGTGATAGTGCCCTTATATATAATACGGTGATAGTGCCCTTATAATACGGTGATAGTGCCCTTATATATAATACGGTGATAGTGCCCTTATATATAATACGGTGATAGTGCCCTTATATATAATACGGTGATAGTGCCCTTATAATGCGGTGATAGTGCCCTTATATATAATACGGTGATAGTGCCCTTATAATACGGTGATAGTGCCCTTATAATGCGGTGATAGTGCCCTTATATATAATACGGTGATAGTTCCCTTATAATACGGTGATAGTTCCCTTATAATACGGTGATAGTTCCCTTATAATACGGTGATAGTTCCCTTATAATACGGTGATAGTTCCCTTATAATACGGTGATAGTTCCCTTATATATAATACGGTGATAGTGCCCTTATAATACGGTGATAGTTCCCTTATATATAATACGGTGATAGTGCCCTTATAATACGGTGATAGTGCCCTTATAATACGGTGATAGTGCGCTTATAATACAGTGATAGTGCCCTTATATATAATACGGTGATAGTGCCCTTATAATACAGTGATAGTGCCCTTATATATAATACGGTGATAGTGCCCTTATAATACGGTGATAGTGCCCTTATAATACGGTGATAGTGCCCTTATATATAATACGGTGATAGTTCCCTTATATATAATACGGTGATAGTGCCCTTATATATAATACGGTGATAGTGCCCTTTTAATACGGTGATAGTGCCCTTATAATGCGGTGATAGTGCCCTTATATATAATACGGTGATAGTGCCCTTATAATACGGTGATAGTGCCCTTATAATGCGGTGATAGTGCCCTTATATATAATACGGTGATAGTGCCCTTATAATACGGTGATAGTGCCCTTATAATACGGTGATAGTTCCCTTATAATACGGTGATAGTTCCCTTATATATAATACGGTGATAGTGCCCTTATAATACGGTGATAGTTCCCTTATATATAATACGGTGATAGTGCCCTTATAATACGGTGATAGTGCCCTTATAATACGGTGATAGTGCCCTTATAATACGGTGATAGTGCCCTTATATATAATATGGTGATAATGCCCTTATAATACGGTGATAGTGCCCTTATAATACGGTGATAGTGCCCTTATAATACAGTGATAGTGCCCTTATATATAATACGGTGATAGTGCCCTTATAATACGGTGATAGTGCCCTTATATATAATACGGTGATAGTGCGCTTATAATACGGTGATAGTTCCCTTATAATACGGTGATAGTGCCCTTATATATAATACGGTGATAGTGCCCTTTTAATACGGTGATAGTGCCCTTATATATAATATGGTGATAGTGCCCTTATAATACGGTGATAGTGCCCTTATAATACGGTGATAGTGCCCTTATATATAATATGGTGATAGTGCCCTTATAATACGGTGATAGTGCCCTTATAATACGGTGATAGTGCGCTTATAATACAGTGATAGTGCCCTTATAATACAGTGATAGTGCCCTTATATATAATACGGTGATAGTGCCCTTATAATACGGTGATAGTGCCCTTATATATAATACGGTGATAGTGCCCTTATATATAATACGGTGATAGTGCCCTTATAATACGGTGATAGTTCCCTTATAATACGGTGATAGTGCCCTTATAATACGGTGATAGTGCCCTTATAATGCGGTGATAGTGCCCTTATATATAATACGGTGATAGTGCCCTTATAATACGGTGATAGTGCCCTTATAATGCGGTGATAGTGCCCTTATATATAATACGGTGATAGTGCCCTTATAATACGGTGATAGTGCCCTTATAATACGGTGATAGTGCCCTTATAATACGGTGATAGTTCCCTTATAATACGGTGATAGTGCCCTTATAATACGGTGATAGTTCCCTTATATATAATACGGTGATAGTGCCCTTATAATACGGTGATAGTGCCCTTATAATACGGTGATAGTGCCCTTATAATACGGTGATAGTGCCCTTATAATACGGTGATAGTGCGCTTATAATACAGTGATAGTGCCCTTATAATACAGTGATAGTGCCCTTATATATAATACGGTGATAGTGCCCTTATAATACGGTGATAGTGCCCTTATAATACGGTGATAGTGCCCTTATAATACGGTGATAGTTCCCTTATAATACGGTGATAGTTCCCTTATAATACGGTGATAGTTCCCTTATATATAATACGGTGATAGTTCCCTTATAATACGGTGATAGTTCCCTTATATATAATACGGTGATAGTGCCCTTATATATAATACGGTGATAGTGCCCTTATATATAATACGGTGATAGTGCCCTTATAATACGGTGATAGTGCCCTTATAATACGGTGATAGTGCCCTTATAATACGGTGATAATGCCCTTATAATACGGTGATAGTGCCCTTATAATACGGTGATAGTGCCCTTATATATAATACGGTGATAGTTCCCTTATAATACGGTGATAGTGCCCTTATATATAATACAGTGATAGTGCCCTTATAATACGTGATAGTGCCCTTATAATACGGTGATAGTGCCCTTATAATACGGTGATAGTGCCCTTATAATACGGTGATAGTGCCCTTATAATACGGTGATAGTGCCCTTATATATAATACAGTGATAGTGCCCTTATAATACGTGATAGTGCCCTTATAATACGGTGATAGTGCCCTTATAATACGGTGATAGTGCCCTTATAATACGGTGATAGTGCCCTTATAATACGGTGATAGTGCCCTTATATATAATACGGTGATAGTGCCCTTATAATACGGTGATAGTGCCCTTATAATACGGTGATAGTGCCCTTATATATAATACGGTGATAGTGCCCTTATATATAATACGGTGATAGTTCCCTTATAATACGGTGATAGTGCCCTTATAATACGGTGATAGTGCCCTTATATATAATACGGTGATAGTTCCCTTATAATACGGTGATAGTGCCCTTATATATAATACAGTGATAGTGCCCTTATAATACGTGATAGTGCCCTTATAATACGGTGATAGTGCCCTTATAATACGGTGATAGTGCCCTTATAATACGGTGATAGTGCCCTTATAATACGGTGATAGTGCCCTTATATATAATACGGTGATAGTGCCCTTATAATACGGTGATAGTGCCCTTATAATACGGTGATAGTGCCCTTATATATAATACGGTGATAGTGCCCTTATATATAATACGGTGATAGTGCCCTTATATATAATACGGTGATAGTGCCCTTATATATAATACGGTGATAGTGCCCTTATAATACGGTGATAGTGCCCTTATATATAATACGGTGATAGTGCCCTTATATATAATACGGTGATAGTGCCCTTATATATAATACGGTGATAGTGCCCTTATATATAATACGGTGATAGTGCCCTTATATATAATATGGTGATAGTGCCCTTATATATAATACGGTGATAGTGCCCTTATAATACGGTGATAGTGCCCTTATAATACGGTGATAGTGCCCTTATAATACGGTGATAGTGCCCTTATAATACGGTGATAGTGCCCTTATAATACGGTGATAGTGCCCTTATAATACGGTGATAGTGCCCTTATAATACGGTGATAGTGCCCTTATAATACGGTGATAGTGCCCTTATAATACGGTGATAGTGCCCTTATAATACGGTGATAGTGCCCTTATAATACGGTGATAGTGCCCTTATAATACGGTGATAGTGCCCTTATAATACGGTGATAGTGCCCTTATAATACGGTGATAGTGCCCTTATATATAATACGGTGATAGTGCCCTTATAATACGGTGATGGTGCCCTTATAATACGGTGATGGTGCCCTTATAATACGGTGATAGTGCCCTTATAATGCGGTGATAGTGCCCTTATAATACGGTGATAGTGCCCTTATAATACGGTGATAGTGCCCTTATATATAATACGGTGATAGTGCCCTTATAATACGGTGATAGTGCCCTTATGATGCGGTGATAGTGCCCTTATAATGCGGTGATAGTGCCCTTATAATACGGTGATAGTGCCCTTATATATAATACGGTGATAGTGCCCTTATAATACGGTGATAGTGCCCTTATAATACAGTGATAGTGCCCTTATAATACGGTGATAGTGCCCTTATAATACGGTGATAGTGCCCTTATATATAATATGGTGATAGTGCGCTTATATATAATACGGTGATGGTGCCCTTATATATAATACAGTGATAGTGCCCTTATAATACGGTGATAGTGCCCTTATAATACGGTGATAGTGCCCTTATATATAATATGGTGATAGTGCGCTTATATATAATACGGTGATAGTGCCCTTATATATAATACGGTGATGGTGCCCTTATAATACAGTGATAGTGCCCTTATAATACAGTGATAGTGCCCTTATAATACAGTGATAGTGCCCTTATATATAATACGGTGATAATGCCCTTATAATACAGTGATAGTGCCTTTATATATAATACGGTGATAGTGCCCTTATATATAATACGGTGATAGTGCCCTTATATGTAATACGGTGATAGTGCCCTTATATATAATACGGTGATAGTGCCCTTATAATACGGTGATAGTGCCCTTATAATACGGTGATAGTGCCCTTATAATACGGTGATAGTGCCCTTATAATACGGTGATAGTGCCCTTATATATAATATGGTGATAATGCCCTTATAATACAGTGATAGTGCCCTTATATATAATACGGTGATAATGCCCTTATAATACAGTGATAGTGCCTTTATATATAATACGGTGATAGTGCCCTTATATATAATACGGTGATAGTGCCCTTATATATAATACGGTGATAGTGCCCTTATAATGCGGTGATAGTGCCCTTATAATACGGTGATAGTTCCCTTATAATACGGTGATAGTGCCCTTATAATACGGTGATGGTGCCCTTATAATACGGTGATAGTGCCCTTATATATAATACGGTGATAATGCCCTTATAATACAGTGATAGTGCCTTTATATATAATACGGTGATAGTGCCCTTATATATAATACGGTGATAGTGCCCTTATATATAATACGGTGATAGTGCCCTTATAATGCGGTGATAGTGCCCTTATAATACGGTGATAGTTCCCTTATAATACGGTGATAGTGCCCTTATAATACGGTGATGGTGCCCTTATAATGCGGTGATAGTTCCCTTATATATAATACGGTGATAGTGCCCTTATAATACGGTGATAGTGCCCTTATAATACGGTGATAGTGCCCTTATAATACGGTGATAGTGCCCTTATAATACGGTGATAGTGCCCTTATATATAATACGGGGATAGTGCCCTTATGATACGGTGATAGTGCCCTTATGATACGGTGATAGTGCCCTTATGATACGGTGATAGTGCCCTTATGATACGGTGATAGTGCCCTTATGATACGGTGATAGTGCCCTTATGATACGGTGATAGTGCCCTTATGATACGGTGATAGTGCCCTTATGATACGGTGATAGTGTCCTTATGATACGGTGATAGTGCCCTTATGATACGGTGATAGTGCCCTTATAATGCGGTGATAGTGCCCTTATGATACGGTGATAGTGCCCTTATATATAATACGGTGATAGTGCCCTTATGATGCGGTGATAGTGCCCTTATGATGCGGTGATAGTGCCCTTATATATAATACGGTGATAGTGCCCTTATATATAATACGGTGATAGTGCCCTTATATATAATACGGTGATAGTGCCCTTATATATAATACGGTGATAGTGCCCTTATGATGCGGTGATAGTGCCCTTATGATGCGGTGATAGTGCCCTTATGATGCGGTGATAGTGCCCTTATGATGCGGTGATAGTGCCCTTATGATGCGGTGATAGTGCCCTTATGATGCGGTGATAGTGCCCTTATGATGCGGTGATAGTGCCCTTATGATGCGGTGATAGTGCCCTTATGATGCGGTGATAGTGCCCTTATGATGCGGTGATAGTGCCCTTATGATGCGGTGATAGTGCCCTTATGATGCGGTGATAGTGCCCTTATGATGCGGTGATAGTGCCCTTATGATGCGGTGATAGTGCCCTTATGATGCGGTGATAGTGCCCTTATGATGCGGTGATAGTGCCCTTATGATGCGGTGATAGTGCCCTTATGATGCGGTGATAGTGCCCTTATGATGCGGTGATAGTGCCCTTATGATGCGGTGATAGTGCCCTTATGATGCGGTGATAGTGCCCTTATGATGCGGTGATAGTGCCCTTATGATGCGGTGATAGTGCCCTTATGATGCGGTGATAGTGCCCTTATGATGCGGTGATAGTGCCCTTATGATGCGGTGATAGTGCCCTTATGATGCGGTGATAGTGCCCTTATGATGCGGTGATAGTGCCCTTATGATGCGGTGATAGTGCCCTTATGATGCGGTGATAGTGCCCTTATGATGCGGTGATAGTGCCCTTATGATGCGGTGATAGTGCCCTTATGATGCGGTGATAGTGCCCTTATGATGCGGTGATAGTGCCCTTATGATGCGGTGATAGTGCCCTTATGATGCGGTGATAGTGCCCTTATGATGCGGTGATAGTGCCCTTATGATGCGGTGATGTTGACGGTAGATGTAATCTTGGTTTTAGTGCTGGATATAGCCTGGTGCTCAGGACTGTATGATGATTATGATGGTGATGGTGATTGATTATGATGATGATGATGATGGTGGTAGTAGTGATGATGGTGGTAGATGTGATCTGGAGGGCTCATCTCTTTTCTCCTTCACAGCTGGTGAGCAGGTAGGTCGCTTGGCATCTCCAGAAGTTGGGAATCCTCAGCCGCTGCCCCCGGGACACTTGCCGGATGCCGCTGTGGCACACAGCCAACAAACTCCATAAGGGCCGAGCGCCCAGAACTGCCATTACCTAATAACTACTGAACCGTCTGCCTACAAACTGCTTATTATCTTGGGGTTCCCCAACTTGTTGCTGTTCGTAACCCGCACACCCCGTGCCCAGGACCAACCAGAAGAATAAAATCTTGTTATTTTGTGTATAGTATGCGTGGGAGGTGTATCTGTGGTTATTACATCATACTGGGCCGCCTGCGCACTGCACACCTAGGCCTCATGCACTGTCCGCAAATCCGTAGCCGTCAGCGCCCATCGGCTTCTATGTGGAGTCTGCGCTGCAATTGGGGACAAGACTAGGACATGTCCGATATTTTGCGGATCATTTTTACGGCCCGGCCACGCATCCGTAATATACAGAAAGGTGTCCGTGGCCAATGGACATGAATGAGTCCGCAATTACGGATGAGAACTGTGGTTGTGTGTATGGGGCCTTACAGGAGAACGTGTAACCTGGCGCTCCCTCCTCCGGCCTGGAACGCGACCCCTCTGGTTTGCCTTCATGGTCTCTCCGCTGAGCCTCCATTGTCATCGCTGCAGGTTTTATGGGACATTCCTCTCCCAGGTGACGTTCTCTCAGACGTGGGTTAAGTTGTTGTTTTCTCTTGTGTTCCGTTTCCGGTTCACTCGTTGCCGTCAGAATGTGTTTTTTGCCTCCAATCGCTGTAAAACGACGCTATTCGGTTTGTAATATTTCACAGCAAAATGACCACAACGCGTGACCGGCCCCGTGTTTTCCCCTCCGTGTCCCGTCCCCCCATGTTTCCCCCTGGATGTTACTTTTAGCTGAATGAGTTAAATTGGCCCTGTTCAGACTGCAGTTTTGGTGCAATTTTGAAGAAACAAGGATCTCCTCTAAATACTTCTCAATTTATGATTCACTCCAGTTTGTGGCTTCAAAAACAGCACCAAAACTGCACTGTGTGAACAAGGGCCTAAGCCTGGGTTCACGTGCTTTGTTTTTTCTCTCGTTTTGTTTGATTCCTTATAAGAGATCTGGGGATTTATCTACCAAAACGGTAAAATGAATGTTTGAAAAAAACAAAACATAAAACCGCGCAGTGTGAATCCAGCCTTAGGCAGGGTTCGCTTGTCCGCCTCTCTGTTACTACAGGGACCTGTTTGTCTGTCCACCTTCTCCTGAGACTCCTCTCCACGGTCTCGGCCGGCGTCTACTCTTTATGGCTTTGGTGGATTCCATGTTCATCGGCTCCCGCGCTCTCTTCTCTACCCTGATCTCTCCTTACACCAGAGCTACACAGACTTCTTCTCTTGCTACATGATTGAAGTGAACTATTGAGCTACAGCTGAAGTCCAAATGAATCCATTGAGTTGCCGGTAATGTTGGGCCGCAGCCGTCACTCCAGAGGTAATAACAATTCTGTAGCGCTACAAGAAGTCTGTGTCTCTGGTGTAAGTCCCTATTCACAATTAGTGGATTTCTCTGCAGCTTTTTATTCTCGGGGTTTGCAGACAGAATATCAGCAGTTTCACAGTAACCGCAAAGTAACATCATCCAGAGAAAACGTTGCTAATTTGTCCTGCGCTGCAGATTTTGCAGAATTGTTGCATTTTTGTTGCAGATTTTTCCCATTCAGTTGAATGGGAAATGATGGGCGTTGTTGTAGCGACGACTCCTGCCCTCCGCGCTGCTTACCTTCTGTGATGGCGCTGCGTCCCATGTGACTGCTGCAGCCAATCATAGGCATGCGGCATCATCTCCGGACGCTGTCTGCGTGGAGGAGCTTTATCACCGGCGCTGAGTACAGACTTTTCTTTTTCTCGGCCTTTGCTTTGCGCAGCTTCTATTCTGTGGTGTTGTGTTTTGGTCCGGACTTCCCTGCTGGTTCTGGGTCGGGGACGCTGCGGACTTTTCCTAAATAAGGACTGGAGATGTTTCCCTACAAGACTGTGTGCGATGTGGCTCTTCCAGTATTTACGGAGGAATAAAGAATGGCGCTTGACCAGCCCATCGCGGTGGAGGAGTAAGAAGAAACTCTTAAGTTATTCCCTACTGAAGGGACTGACTGACTGACTGACTGACTGACTGACTGACTGACTGACTGACTGACTGACTGACTGACTGACTGACTGACTGACTGACTGACTGACTGACTGACTGACTGACTGACTGACTGACTGACTGACTGACTGACTGACTGCACGCACAGTTTTTGTAACTTTTTGGTACTGCAATTATTAGAAGTTCCCCGTGCGGCACCAGGATGAAGCCCATCCCTCATCCACGGACATAAAACCCCTTGCGCAGGTCCTAGTGACTAGAGTCCTCACCCACCTCATCTGTGGGGATCGGGCGCTTCCTGCCAGGACAGATATACACTTGTTGCGTGGGGGTGATGGTAATCGGGCTGTTATTTCACTTGACGCTGAGGGGAAGTGTCCGGATGGTTACGGATAGAACGGGCTTTATATATATTCTGGGTACGGCTCGTGTGTGAGAATAAGATCTAATACTGTACGGTCTGACCACACTTGGCGAGCTGGGGGGTGCCCATCAAGAATATCACCGGTCCCCGCTCCTGTTTGCCCTGACCACAGCGTCCCCGCTGCGCTCCACTCCTGAATTTGTAGGTTTGGAGGAACGCGTCACACTTCATGCGGGCGATGTGCTGCTCTTTATGGGTGACGTGGAACAATCCTTAAACCCCGTCATGAATCTGATTGTTGCCGCTTTTCTGGTTTGTCTATAAATTAGGACAAAATTCTTCTCCTTCCACTGGACCAGAAATGTTCCATCCGAATCCACTAATCGATTCACAGGACTACGTCACCCTTCATTAGACCCCATAAGGGGAGGGCCCGCAGGGTGGCATTGATGCGCCCCAAAACTGCGCCAGGCATGCGGTTCACGTGGGTTAATGGTTGCGGGTAAAATCGGGCTGCCAATGACGTATAGACTGGCACGATGTCACTGGTAAACAGCCGTTTTACCCACAACACCTAGCGGCAATTAATAAGCAATTTGAAAACCGCGCCAAACAGCAAGATAATGGTGGTGTTCGCCACATCCCGGCCAGCTTCATGCCGCCCCGTGTAGACACCCCTATGAAACAAATCAAAAGATAAATTCCCGGTGTAATGGGGACAGATCCGTGAAAATGATCCTAATGCCGCAGCTGTTCTACGGTTTGCACAATGCTGGATCGGTTCCAAATTGAATGTTCTTTTTATAAAGTCCAGGAGCCTCTTCTTTACACCCTAATCTGATAATGAAAGTGAGTGATGAATATGATGGAGACTCTGCAGATCAGCAATGATCGGGTGCACTGATCGGGCGCACTGGCGATCCCTAATCCTTGGCTGCAGCAATTTCAAGGTTGTGGACAGCGGGACACGAACTTGTCTCCTAGAGAATTTAGGGCCGGACTCCTACTGGAGATTGGATCGATGGGCCGACCCCCTGACTGTACCCCACTCTGTCCTTGATGTGTTGTATATGGGAAAACGTTCCGACGCTGCAGAATATTACAGGATTCGCTGCGCATAATATTAACCTCCCAGCGATAAATAAGGTGTTGGGCGTTCGTGGCTGGGATAATTCTGGGGTACACGGATGAGCTCAGATTTATTTTCAGGGAACCCCAAGAGCTTGGATCGGCTTGGACCAGAGTTAGGCCTCCTACAGCGTTTCTCTATTAACACTTACAGCGCCGTCACGTTCTGGGGACCGCGTGTAATGTGCGTAGAGTCCGAGTCATCGGGTAACACTAAGGGACTTCTATCCACTTTATAGGCCTCTTCTGTCCAATCTGAGGTTCCCGGTGTTAACCCTTTCATGATCCGTTCTTTAGATAATGTTTAACCCCTTAGGGACGCAGCCACTTTTGGACCTTATGACACGGCCTCATTTTTTAAATCTGACGTGTCAATTTATGTGGTGAGAACTCCGGAATGCTTTTACCTATCCAAGCGATTCTGAGATTGTTTTCTCGTGACATGTTGTACTTGATGTTAGTGAAAAAATGTGGTCGATATATTCAATATTTTTGTGTGAAAAACACCAAAATTTATGGAAAATTAATATTTTCTAAATTCAAATATCTGCTTGTAAAACCGATAGTTATACCACCCAAAATACTTACTAGTTCCCATCCCCCACATGTCTACTTTATATTTGCATCGTTTTCTGAACATCCTTTTATTTTTCTAGGACGTTACACGGCTTATACGTTTTTAGCAGCAATTTCTCACATTTTCAAGAATTTCAAAAGGTCATTTTTTTAGGGACCAGTTCAGTTGTGAAGTGGCTTTGAGGGCCTTATATATTAGGAACCCCCACAAATCACCCCACTTAAAAAACTGCACCCCTCAAAGTATTCAAAACCGCATTAAGAGAGTTTTTTTTTAACCCTTTAGGCGTTTCACAGGAATTCAACCAAAGTGGAGGGGAAATTTGCAAATTTCATTTGTTTTTTGCAGAAATTCCATTTCAATACATTTTTCCTGTAACACAGAAGGTTTTACCAGAGACACAACTCAATATTTATTGCCCTGGTTCTGCAGTTTTTAGAAATATCCCACATGTGGCCCTAGTGCGCTACTGGACTGAAACACCGGCCTCCGAAGCAAAGGAGCAGCTGGAGGATTTTAGGGCCTTTCTTTTCTTAGATTATATTTCAGGCACCATGTCAGGTTGGAGGAGGTCTTGTGGTGCCAAAACCAAGGAAATACCCCATTTTGGAAACTACACCGCTTCAGGAATTCATCTAGGGGTGTAGTGAGCATCTTGACCCCACAGGTGTTTCATAGATTTCATTAGAATTGGGCAGTGAAAATGAAAAATTACATTATTTTCCAATACCATGTAGCTTTACCTCAAATTTTTTTATTTCTTTTCAACAAATAAATGAGGAAAAGCCCCCCAACATTTGTAAAGCAACTTCTCCAGAGTACGGAAATACCAAACATGTGGTCATAAACTGCTGTTTGGGAAAGCGGCAGGACACGGAAAGGAAGGAGCGCCATTTCGCTTTTGGAGTGCAGATTTTGCTGGATTGATTTCTCTGCACCATGTCACATTTTTAAAGGTACCAGTGTAGTGGAAACCCCCCAAAAGTAACCCCGTTTGGGAAACTACACCCCTCAAGGAATGTTTGAAGTGGTATAATGAGCATTTTGACCCCACAGGTGTTTCATACACTGGGCAGTAAAAAAATAAAATTTAGATTTTTTTTTTCAAAGAAAATGTTTCTTTAGCCCCAAATTCATAATTTTCACAAGGGGTTCAAGGAGAAAAAGCCCCCGCAGTTTGTTACGCAATTTCTCCTGAATACGGCAACACCCCATTTGTGGAGATAAACTGCAGTTTGAGCACATGGCGGGGCTCAGAAGGTAAGGAGCACCATGCAACATCTAAGGCCGACTACGATGGCATTTACTGCCCTGTGTCATGAAAACAGAGGCTCTGGGGTGCCAAAACATTAGAAACCTAGAAAAGTGACCCCCATTTAGGAAACTAAACCCCTCAAAGAATTAATCTAGCGGTATAGTGAGAAGATTTAGATTGTAATGTAACACCTTTCCAGGTATTCATCTAGGGGTATAGTGAGATATACACTACCGTTCAAAAGTTTAGGGTCACTTAGAAATGTCCTTATTTTTGTAAGAAAAGCCCAGTTTTTTTCAATGAAGATAACATGAAATGAATCAGAAATCCACTCTATACATTGTTAATGTGGTAAATGACTATTCTAGCTGCAAACGTCTGGTGTTTAATGCAATATCTACATAGGTGTATAGAGGCCCATTTCCAGCAACCATCACTCCAGTGTTCTAATGGTACATTGTGTTTGCTAACTGTGTTAGAAGGCTAATGGATGATTAGAAAACACTTGAAAACCCTTGTGCAATTATGTTAGCACCGCTGTAAACAGTTTTGCTGTTTAGAGGAGCTATAAAACTGACCTTCCTTTGAGCTAGTTGAGAATCTGGAGCATTACATTTGTGGGTTCGATTAAACTCTCAAAATGGCTATAAAAAGAGAGCTTTCATGTGAAACTCGACAGTCTATTCTTGTTCTTAGAAATGAAGGCTATTCCATGTGAGAAATTGCCAAGAAACTGAAGATTTCCTACAACGTTATGTACTACTCCCTTCAGAGGACGGCACACACAGGCTCTAACCAGAGTAGAAAGAGAAGTGGGAGGCCCCGCTGCACAACTGAGCAACAAGACAAGTACATTAGAGTCTCTAGTTTGAGAAATAGACGCCTCACAGGTCCTCAACTGGAAGCTTCATTAAATAGTACCCGCAAAACGCCAGTGTCAACGTCTACAGTGAAGAGGCGACTCCGGGATGCCGGCCTTCAGGGCAGAGTGGCAAAGAAAAAGCCATATCTGAGACTGTCTAATAAAAGGAAAAGATTAATATGGGCAAAAGCTCAGACATTGGACAGAGGAAGATTGGAAAAAAGTGTTATGGACGGACGAATGGAAGTTTGAGGTGTTTGGATCACACAGAAGAACATTTGTGAGACGCAGAACAACTGAAAAGATGCTGGAAGAGCGCCGGACGCCATCTGTCAAGCATGGTGGAGGTCATGTGATGGTCTGGGGTAAAGTGGGAGATTTGTACAAGGTAAAAGGGATTGTGAATAAGGAAGGCGATCACTCCGCAACGCCATGCCATACCCTGTGGACAGCGCTTGATTGGAGCCAATTTCATCCTACAACAGGACAATGACCCAAAGCACCTCCAAATGATGCAGGAACTATTTAGGGAGGAAGCCGGCAGCTGGTATTCTATCTGTAATGGAGTGGCCAGCGCAGTCACCAGATCTCACCCCCATAGAGCTGTTGTGGGAGGAGCTTGACCGTATGGTACGCAAGAAGTGCCAATCCAACTTGTGGGAGGGGCTTCTGGAAGCATGGGGGGGGGGAAATGTCTCCCGATGACCTCAGCAAATTAACAGCTCGAATGCCAAAGGTCTGCAATGCTGGAATTGCTGCAAATGGAGCGACCAAAGCAAAGTCTGAAGGAGAAAATCATTATTTCTAATCTTGTCAATGTCTGGACTGTATTTTCTAGTCATTTTGCAACTCATTTGATAAATAGAAGTGTGAGTTTTCATGGAAAACACAACATTGTCTGGGTGACCCCAAACTTTTGAACGGTAGTGTATTTTAACTTTAGTAACTAAGGAGGACCACCTGAGAAACCCGCAATGGAGGGAGAGGGAATGGCAGGTCCCACCACAAACCTACCCACCATTCCATGAAATCCAGCCTAAAAAATAAATCAAAGGCCTCAGCAAAAAAAGATTTTCTGAGACAACCAATCTCATCTTGATTTATTCCTCTCACACAGATTTGCACCCTGGATGGGACAGATGCTCCCTCGGGTCCTTGGTATAGTGAGAATTTTTAGTTTGGTTTTACGTGTTTTTTTTTACAAATTTTAAATGGGGCTGGTCAGTAAAAAAAATAAATAATTGGTCATGGCAATATGGGAGACAGAAAAGGTGAATGAAGAATAAATAAATGAAAAATCCAAGGAGCTGTGGTATATTTTGTAACATTGTTTCATGCACAGGCCGGGATTTGTGGGACACGTCTCACATTGGTATGTGGTGTCCTTACGAATGCCTCGCTTGGCGCACACACAGCATTTTTTTGGGTGCTACTGGTTTTTTTCAGTGGGGGGATTTCTGTGGGGAAATGTTGACCAAGAATTATCCTGCTGACGGAAGAACCGGATGAACTGCCCTCCCCTTCCTGGTCACCAAATATCAGGGACTTGATGACCTTTTCCTGAAATTGCAGGAACGTATCCCCACTGCCAGCGTATCTGTAGAGGACAGAGGCGTTGTAGGCTGCCACCTGTGTAAGATGCACAGACAGCTTTTTATACCACACCCTTTTTCTACTTCCCCTAACTACATTAACCCAGCTACTTGCCTGATCCTGCTCACCCATGCCTTCACCCTCCAGTTCTACCCCACTAACTGCTTGTTCAGTGAGCAGCAAGCTCCGCTCAAGATTGTCTATCTTCCTCAGTGTTGTATTCTGCTCCTCCAGATCTCTAATACGAGCTTCCAGGTGACCAACATGCTCACATCTGCCACAGAGATATTCACCCTGGAACTCGGGCACCAGTCGTGCATACATATGGCCAACTGTGCACTGAAGAAAACCTCCAATGTCGCTATCCATTATCCAAGTTACAACAAAACAGCGAACAATTGTCAAAGTAAAAGAAAAGAAGAAGAGTGCTTACTGGGGCTTCAACTCCTCTTTAAAACTCCAGTTTTATAACCACTTATATCACAAGCCACTTAAACCACCAAGCTCAGAAAGAGTGTGTATAGTGTCAGTATATAGTGCGCTGTGTTATATAAAGTGTGTATAGTGTCAGTATATAGTTGCTGTGTTATATACAGTGTGTATAATATCAGTATATAGTGTGGTGTGCTGTATACAGTGTATAGTATCCGTATATAGTGCGCTGTGTTATATAAAGTGTGTATAGCGTGCTGTGTTATACAGAGTGTATAGTGTCAGTATATAGTGTGGTGTGTAATATACAGTGTGTATAGTGTCAGTATATAGTGCGGTGTGTAGTATACAGTGTGTATAGTGTCCGTATATAGTGCGGTGTGTAATATAAAGTGTGTATAGCGTGCTGTGTTATACAGAGTGTATAGTGTCAGTATATAGTGCGGTGTGTAATATACAGTGTGTATAGTGTCAGTATATAGTGCGGTGTGTAGTATACAGTGTGTATAGTGTCCGTATATAGTGCGGTGTGTAATATACAGTGTGTATAAAGTCAGTATATAGTGCGGTGTGTAATATACAGTGTGTATAGTGTCAGTATATACTTCAGTGTTATATACAGTGTGTATAGTGTCAGTATATATTGCGCTGTGTAATATACAGTGTGTATAGTGTCAGTAAATAGTGCGGTGTGTATAGTATCAGTATATAGTATGCTGTGTTCTATACAGTATGTATAGAGTCAGTATATAGTGCGGTGTGTTATATATAGTGTGTATAGTGTCAGTATATCGTGTGTTATATACAGTGTGTGTATAGTATCAGTATATAGTGTGGTGTGTAATATACAGTGTGTATAGTGTCAGTATATAGTGCGCTATGTTATATACAGTGTGTATATTGTCAGAATATAGTGTGGTATGTTGTATACAGTGTGTATAGTATCAATATATAGTGCGTGTGTAATATACAGAGTGTATAGTATCAGTATATAGTGCGCTGTTACATACAGTGTGTATAGTGTCAGTATATAGTGCGGTGTGTTATATACAGAGTGTATAGTGTCAGTATATAGTGTGGTGTGTAATATACAGTGTGTATAGTATCAGTATATAGTGTGGTGTGTTATATACAGTGTGTATAGTATCAGTATATAGTGTGGTGTGTTATATACAGTGTGTATAGTATCAGTATATAGTGCGGTGTGTTATATACAGTGTGTATAGTGTCAGTATATAGTGTGGTGTGTAATATACAGTGTGTATAGTGTCAGTATATAGTGCGGTGTGTAATATACTGTGTGTATAGTGTCAGTATATAGTGCGGTGTGTAATATACAGTGTGTATAGTGTCAGTATATAGTGCGGTGTGTAATATACAGTGTGTATAGTGTCAGTATATAGTGCGGTGTGTTATATACAGTGTGTATAGTGTCAGTATATAGTATGCTGTGTTATATACAGTATGTATAGAGTCAGTATATAGTGCGGTGTGTTATATATAGTGTGTATAGTGTCAGTATATCGTGTGTTATATACAGTGTGTGTATAGTATCAGTATATAGTGTGGTGTGTAATATACAGTGTGTATAGTGTCAGTATATAGTGCGCTATGTTATATACAGTGTGTATATTGTCAGAATATAGTGTGGTATGTTGTATACAGTGTGTATAGTATCAATATATAGTGCGTGTGTAATATACAGAGTGTATAGTATCAGTATATAGTGCGCTGTGTTACATACAGTGTGTATAGTGTCAGTATATAGTGCGGTGTGTAATATACAGAGTGTATATTGTCAGTATATAGTGTGGTGTGTAATATACAGTGTGTATAGTATCAGTATATAGTGTGGTGTGTTATATACAGTGTGTATAGTATCAGTATATAGTGTGGTGTGTTATATACAGTGTGTATAGTATCAGTATATAGTGTGGTGTGTAATATACAGTGTGTATAGTGTCAGTATATAGTGCGCTATGTTATATACAGTGTGTATATTGTCAGAATATAGTGTGGTATGTTGTATACAGTGTGTATAGTATCAATATATAGTGCGTGTGTAATATACAGAGTGTATAGTATCAGTATATAGTGCGCTGTGTTACATACAGTGTGTATAGTATCAGTATATAGTGTGGTGTGTTATATACAGTGTGTATAGTATCAGTATATAGTGCAGTGTGTTATATACAGTGTGTATAGTGTCCGTATATAGTGTGGTGTGTTATATACAGAGTGTATAGTGTCAGTATATAGTGCGGTGTGTAATATACAGTGTGTATAGTGTCAGTATATAGTGTGGTGTGTAATATACAGTGTGTATAGTGTCAGTACATAGTACGCTGTGTTATATACAATGTGTATAATGTCAGTATATAGTGCGGTGTGTTATATACAGTGTGTATAGTGTCAGTATATAGTGTGCTGTGTTATATACAATGTGTATAGTGTCAGTACATAGTGCGGTGTGTTATATACAGTGTGTATAGTGGCAGTATATAGTGTGGTGTGTAGTATACAGTGTGTATAGTGTCAGTATATAGTGCGCGGTGTTATATACAGTGTGTATAATGTCAGTATATAGTGTGCTGTGTTATATACAGTGTGTATAGTGGCAGTATATAGTGTGGTGTGTAATATACAGTGTGTATAGTGGCAGTATATAGTGCGCTGTGTTATATACAGTGTGTATAGTGTCAGTATATAGTGCGCTGTGTTATATACAGTGTGTATAGTGTAAGTATATAGTGCAGTGTGTAATATACAGTGTGTATAGTGTCAGTATATAGTGCGCTTTGTTATATACAGTGTGTAGTGTCAGTATATAGCACGCTATGTAATATACAGTGTGTATAGTGGCAGTATATAGTGTGGTGTGTAATATACAGTGTGTATAGTGGCAGTATATAGTGTGGTGTGTAATATACAGTGTGTATAGTATCAGTATATAGTGTGGTGTGTTATATACAGTGTGTATAGTATCAGTATATAGTGCGGTGTGTTATATACAGTGTGTATAGTGTCAGTATATAGTGCGCTTTGTTATATACAGTGTGTAGTGTCAGTATATAGCACGCTATGTAATATACAGTGTGTATAGTGGCAGTATATAGTGTGGTGTGTAATATACAGTGTGTATAGTGGCAGTATATAGTGTGGTGTGTAATATACAGTGTGTATAGTGTCAGTATATAGCACGCTATGTTATATACAGTGTTCACTATCAGTTTGGGGTCAGACCGGAATTTTTATTCTCAGAAGTGAAAATGAAAGTAAAGAGAGAAGAATACGAGACTGAGCAGCCGCCATTACAGATCAGGGTGAGGTGTCTGGTGTCGGGATTACAGAAGTGTAAAGAATATGAAGACCCCCTCAAATCCCCTCTACTTCCTGCTGATATCACTGGTGACTGCAGGTTAGTGTGGGGGGGGGGGGTTATTACAGCTGATATCACTGGTGACTGCAGGTTAGTGTCGGGGGGGGGGGGGGGGGGGGTTATTACAGCTGATATCACTGGTGACTGCAGGTTAGTGTCGGGGGGGGGGGGGGGGGGTTATTACAGCTGATATCACTGGTGACTGCAGGTTAGTGTGGGGGGGGGGGGGGGTTATTACAGCTGATATCACTGGTGACTGCAGGTTAGTGTGGGGGGGGGGGGGGGTTATTACAGCTGATATCACTGGTGACTGCAGGTTAGTGGGGGGGGGGGGGTTATTACAGCTGATATCACTGGTGACTGCAGGTTAGTGTGGGGGGGGGGGGTTATTACTGCTGATATCACTGGTGACTGCAGGTTAGTGTGGGGGGGGGGGTTATTACAGCTGATATCACTGGTGACTGCAGGTTAGTGGGGGGGGGGTTATTACAGCTGATATCACTGGTGACTGCAGGTTAGTGGGGGGGGGGGGGTTATTACTGCTGATATCACTGGTGACTGCAGGTTAGTGGGGGGGGGGGGGGTTATTACAGCTGATATCTCTGGTGACTGCAGGTTAGTGGGGGGGGGGGGGTTATTACAGCTGATATCACTGGTGACTGCAGGTTAGTGTCGGGGGGGGGGGGGGGGGGGGGGTTATTACAGCTGATATCACTGGTGACTGCAGGTTAGTGTGGGGGGGGGGGGGGTTATTACAGCTGATATCACTGGTGACTGCAGGTTAGTGTGGGGGGGGGGGGGTTATTACAGCTGATATCTCTGGTGACTGCAGGTTAGTGGGGGGGGGGGGTTATTACAGCTGATATCACTGGTGACTGCAGGTTAGTGTGGGGGGGGGGGGGTTATTACAGCTGATATCACTGGTGACTGCAGGTTAGTGTGGGGGGGGGGGGGGTTATTACAGCTGATATCACTGGTGACTGCAGGTTAGTGTGGGGGGGGGGGGGGGGGGTTTATTACAGCTGATATCACTGGTGACTGCAGGTTAGTGTCGGGGGGGGGGGGGGGGTTATTACAGCTGATATCACTGGTGACTGCAGGTTAGTGTGGGGGGGGGGGGGGTTATTACAGCTGATATCACTGGTGACTGCAGGTTAGTGGGGGGGGGGTTATTACTGCTGATATCACTGGTGACTGCAGGTTAGTGTGGGGGGGGGGGGGTTATTACAGCTGATATCACTGGTGACTGCAGGTTAGTGTGGGGGGGGGGGTTATTACAGCTGATATCACTGGTGACTGCAGGTTAGTGTCGGGGGGGGGGGGGGGTTATTACAGCTGATATCACTGGTGACTGCAGGTTAGTGGGGGGGGGGGGGGTTATTACTGCTGATATCACTGGTGACTGCAGGTCAGTGTCGGGGGATGACGACGCTGCTCCCTGTATATATTACCACACACACTGCTCCCTGTATATATTACCACACACACTGCTCCCTGTATATATTACCACACACACACTGCCCCCTGTATATATTACCACACACGCGCTGCTCCCTGTATATATTACCACACACGCTGCTCCCTGTATATATTACCACACACACTGCTCCCTGTATATATTACCACACAGACTGCCCCCTGTATATATTACCACACACACTGCCCCCTGTATATATTACCCCACACACTGCTCCCTGTATATATTACCACACACACTGCCCCCTGTATATATTACCACACACACTGCCCCCTGTATATATTACCACACACACTGCTCCCTGTATATATTACCACACACACTGCTCCCTGTATATATTACCACACACACTGCTCCCTGTATATATTACCACACACACTGCCCCCTGTATATATTACCACACACGCTGCTCCCTGTATATATTACCACACACACTGCTCCCTGTATATATTACCACACACACTGCCCCCTGTATATATTACCACACACACTGCCCCCTGTATATATTACCACACACACTGCTCCCTGTATATATCACCACACACACTGCCCCTGTATATATTACCACACACACTGCCCCCTGTATATATTACCACACACACTGCTCCCTGTATATATCACCACACACGCTGCCCCCTGTATATATTACCACACACGCTGCCCCCTGTATATATTACCACACACACTGCTCCCTGTATATATTACCACACACACTGCCCCCTGTATATATTACCACACACACTGCCCCCTGTATATATTACCACACACACTGCTCCCTGTATATATTACCACACACACTGCCCCCTGTATATATTACCACACACGCTGCTCCCTGTATATATTACCACACACACTGCTCCCTGTATATATTACCACACACACTGCTCCCTGTATATATTACCACACACGCTGCTCCCTGTATATATTACCACACACACTGCTCCCTGTATATATTACCACACACTGCCCCCTGTATATATAACCACACACGCTGCTCCCTGTATATATTACCACACACACTGCTCCCTGTATATATTACCACACACACGCTGCTCCCTGTATATATTACCACACACACGCTGCTCCTGTATATATTACCACACACACGCTGCTCCCTGTATATATTACCACACACGCTGCTCCCTGTATATATTACCACACACGCTGCTCCCTGTATATATTACCCACACACTGCTCCCTGTATATATTACCACACACACTGCTCCCTGTATATATAACCACACACGCTGCTCCCTGTATATATTACCACACACGCTGCTCCCTGTATATATTACCACACACGCTGCTCCCTGTATATATTACCCCACACACTGCCCCTGTATATATTACCACACACACTGCTCCCTGTATATATTACCACACACGCTGCTCCCTGTATATATTACCACACACACTGCTCCCTGTATATATTACCACACACACTGCTCCCTGTATATATTACCACACACACTGCTCCCTGTATATATTACCACACACACTGCCCCCTGTATATATTACCACACACACTGCCCCCTGTATATATTACCACACACACTGCCCCCTGTATATATTACCACACACACTGCCCCCTGTATATATTACCACACACGCTGCTCCCTGTATATATTACCACACACGCTGCTCCCTGTATATATTACCACACACGCTGCTCCCTGTATATATTACCACACACGCTGCCCCCTGTATATATTACCACACACACTGCTCCCTGTATATATTACCACACACACTGCCCCCTGTATATATTACCACACACACTGCTCCCTGTATATATTACCACACACACTGCTCCCTGTATATATACCACACACTGCTCCCTGTATATATTACCACACACGCTGCTCCCTGTATATATTACCACACACGCTGCTCCCTGTATATATTACCCCACACACTGCCCCCTGTATATATTACCACACACACTGCTCCTGTATATATTACACACACGCTGCTCCCTGTATATATTACCACACACACCCCCTGTATATATTACCACACAACTGCCCCCTGTATATATTACCACACACACTGCCCCCTGTATATATTACCACACACACTGCCCCTGTATATATTACCACACACGCTGCTCCCTGTATATATACCACACACTGCTCCTGTATATATTACCACACACACTGCTCCCTGTATATATTACCACACACATGCCCTGTATATATTACCACACACACTGCCCCTGTATATATACCACACACTGCCCCTGTATATGTGATCACTCCATGCCCCTGTAATATTACACACACTGCCCCCTGTTTTACCACACACTGCACCCTGTATATATATACACACACACTGCACGTATATATTACCACACACACATGCTCCCTGTATATATTACCACACACACTGCTCCCTGTATATATTACCACCACACACACTGCTCCCTGTATATATTACCACACACACTGCCCCCTGTATATATTACCACACACACTGCCCCCTGTATAGATCACCACACACACTGCTCCCTGTATATATTACCACACACACTGCTCCCTGTATATATTACCACACACACTGCTCCCTGTATATATTACCACACACACTGCTCCCTGTATATATTACCACACACACTGCTCCCTGTATATATTACCACACACACTGCTCCCTGTATATATTACCACACACACTGCTCCCTGTATATATTACCACACACTGCTCCCTGTATATATTACCACACACACTGCTCCCTGTATATATTACCACACACACTGCTCCCTGTATATATTACCACACACTGCTCCCTGTATATATTACCACACACACTGCTCCCTGTATATATTACCACACACGCTGCTCCCTGTATATATTACCACACACACTGCCCCCTGTATATATTACCACACACACTGCTCCCTGTATATATTACCACACACACTGCTCCCTGTATATATTACCACACACACTGCCCCCTGTATATATTACCACACACTGCTCCCTGTATATATTACCACACACACTGCTCCCTGTATATATTACCACACACACTGCCCCCTGTATATATTACCACACACACTGCCCCCTGTATATATTACCACACACACTGCCCCCTGTATATATTACCACACACACTGCTCCCTGTATATATTACCACACACACTGCTCCCTGTATATATTACCACACACACTGCCCCCTGTATATATTACCACACACACTGCTCCCTGTATATATTACCACACACACTGCTCTGTATATATTACACACACGCTGCTCCCTGTATATATTACCACACACGCTGCCCCCTGTATATATTACCACACACACTGCCCCTGTATATATTACCACACACACTGCCCCCTGTATATATTACCACACACACTGCCCCCTGTATATATTACCACACACACTGCTCCCTGTATATATTACCACACACACTGCCCCCTGTATATATTACCACACACACTGCCCCCTGTATATATTACCACACACACTGCCCCCTGTATATATTACCACACACACTGCCCCCTGTATATATTACCACACACACTGCTCCCTGTATATATTACCACACACACTGCTCCCTGTATATATTACCACACACACTGCTCCCTGTATATATTACCACACACACTGCTCCCTGTATATATCACCACACACACTGCTCCCTGTATATATTACCACACACACTGCTCCCTGTATATATTACCACACACACGTATATATTACCACCACACTGCCCCCTGTATATATTACCACACATGCTGCTCCCTGTATATATTACCACACACGCTGCTCCCTGTATATATTACCACACACACTGCTCCCTGTATATATTACCACACACACTGCTCCCTGTATATATTACCACACACACTGCTCCCTGTATATATTACCACACACACTGCTCCCTGTATATATTACCACACACGCTGCTCCCTGTATATATTACCACACACACTGCTCCCTGTATATATTACCACACACACTGCTCCCTGTATATATTACCACACACACTGCTCCCTGTATATATTACCACACACGCTGCTCCCTGTATATATTACCACACACACTGCCCCCTGTATATATTACCACACACACTGCTCCCTGTATATATTACCACACACACTGCCCCCTGTATATATTACCACACACACTGCCCCCTGTATATATTACCACACACGCTGCCCCCTGTATATATTACCACACACACTGCCCCCTGTATATATTACCACACACACTGCCCCCTGTATATATTACCACACACACTGCCCCCTGTATATATTACCACACACACTGCTCCCTGTATATATTACCACACACACTGCCCCCTGTATATATTACCACACACGCTGCTCCCTGTATATATTACCACACGCTGCTCCCTGTATATATTACCACACACACTGCACCCTGTATATATTACCACACACACTGCCCCCTGTATATATTACCACACACACTGCTCCCTGTATATATTACCACACACACTGCCCCCTGTATATATTACCTCACACGCTGCTCCCTGTATATATTACCACACACGCTGCCCCCTGTATATATTACCACACACTGCTCCCTGTATATATTACCACACACGCTGCTCCCTGTATATATTACCACACACGCTGCCCCCTGTATATATTACCACACACACTGCCCCCTGTATATATTACCACACACACTGCCCCCTGTATATATTACCTCACACACTGCTCCCTGTATATATTACCACACACACTGCTCCCTGTATATATTACCACACACACTGCTCCCTGTATATATTACCACACACACTGCTCCCTGTATATATTACCACACACACTGCTCCCTGTATATATTACCACACACACTGCCCCCTGTATATATTACCACACACACTGCCCCCTGTGTATATTACCACACACACTGCCCCCTGTATATATTACCACACACACTGCCCCCTGTATATATTACCACACACACTGCCCCCTGTATATATTACCACACACGCTGCTCCCTGTATATATTACCACACACACTGCTCCCTGTATATATTACCACACACTGCCCCCTGTATATATTACCACACACACTGCTCCCTGTATATATTACCACACACACTGCCCCCTGTATATATTACCTCACACGCTGCTCCCTGTATATATTACCACACACGCTGCCCCCTGTATATATTACCACACACGCTGCCCCCTGTATATATTACCACACACGCTGCCCCCTGTATATATTACCACACACGCTGCCCCCTGTATATATTACCACACACGCTGCTCCCTGTATATATTACCACACACGCTGCTCCCTGTATATATTACCACACACTGCCCCCTGTATATATTACCACACACACTGCTCCCTGTATATATTACCACACACACTGCTCCCTGTATATATTACCACACACACTGCTCCCTGTATATATTACCACACACTGCCCCCTGTATATATTACCACACACACTGCTCCCTGTATATATTACCACACACACTGCTCCCTGTATATATTACCACACACGCTGCTCCCTGTATATATTACCACACACACTGCTCCCTGTATATATAACCACACACGCTGCTCCCTGTATATATTACCACACACACTGCCCCTGTATATATTACCACACACACTGCTCCCTGTATATATTACCACACACACTGCTCCCTGTATATATTACCACACACACTGCCCCCTGTATATATTACACCACACACACTGCCCCCTGTATATATTACCACACACACTGCCCCCTGTATATATTACACCACACACACTGCCCCCTGTATATATTACCACACACACACTGCTCCCTGTATATATTACCACACACACTGCCCCCTGTATATATTACCACACACACTGCTCCCTGTATATATTACCACACACACTGCCCCCTGTATATATTACCACACACGCTGCTCCCTGTAGATATTACCTCTGGGCGGGAATCTCTGCTTCAGGAGTTACCCATATTGTCACTGTCCATATATGGATAGTGACGCCAGTGACTTCTGGAGCGGAATCCCCGTCCACATCATCGGCAAAACACTGTGGCCGGTGATTAGAGGGATTTCGCTCCTACAGGGAGCTACAGTGGCGCTATCTGCGGACGGGGGGGTATGCCATCTACAACGGGGCTGTGGCAGCAAAGAATAAAAGATCTCCATGCACTTCGCACTGTGAGGAGTAGGAGAGAGTGACTCAGATCACATCCAAGTAACAGCTAGCGGAGACATGCAGCCGGGAGAGAGGCCCAAATTAGGGCACGTTGCATTCTTTGGGCCGTGACACAATCGTCTTTGTGAACAGCCCCATGTGGGGTCTATTGTTCTTACTGTGTGACGGGGCCTTGGCGTCACCTGCTACTTCCTCGATTTACAGAACCTTGCGGCTTGACCTTCTTGATGTTGTAATTTCAATTTTGAGGATGTATATTTAACATGATTTTATAGTAGTGATGCTGGTCAGTGAAGCTCCGGGGCACCAGGGGGGCTGTGTACACTTTTAGTAAATTATCTGGGGCTTCTATTCCCTCCTGTATTGTCTTCCTGATTATTGTGTGTTGTAGACTAATCAGGGAGTGACCGGCATCTTTCTTGACGGCTCTGGTGAGGCCCCTAATATGTTCCCTGTTATTTTATCTTTAGATGCCCTGAGAGTCACGATGAAGGCGCCGCTTATCTCGGTGATGAGAGACGTGAATGTGACCATCCCCTGTGAATTTTCTGAATTTATTTCTGGGAGAATTATTAATGTGCATTGGAGCAAATCACAGAATGGAAATACTTCTGACGTTTACAGCTTTATACCCGGACAAACACAGAACTTCAGACCAGGATCTTACATGGAGGAGGAGAGCGAAATCAAGAGAGGAAATGCTGCGCTTCACATCCCGCAGGTGCAGTTCAGTGATGATGGAGAATACACCTGCACTGTTATAGTCACCCCAGACTCCCAGGAAGGGAGGAGCGCTCTGCAGGTGTCAGGTGAGGTCTGAGGCTCCACCCTCCACGTTCACATCCATGTCCCTGCAGCTTTAAGAGGCTGTCACCAGATTATAAGTGCCCTGTCTCCTACATAATTTGATCAGCACGAAAAAATGAGGACAAGGAGTCCCAGCGCCACAGATAATAGAAATAAGGTCTACATGTAATTTAATACAATATCATACACGAAACAAACAGTTAAAAACAATAGCGAGGACCTAAAATACAATATAAGTGTGGACCACTCAAAAATAATGATGATGCCACGAGTATGCTGTAGAGAGAACACAATGGAAACGTGTCTGCACCGGGCAGTAGCAAAAAACCATAGGTCAGTGATTTGTCATCGCAGTGTCTCACCGGCACTATAGAAGTATATAGTTCACATAAGTGCTAAGTAAAGCCCTAATATCATCAGTAAGGAGCAGAAGAGACACCAGGAGAAAACATCTCTCAGAACATAAGCTACTACATTAGGTATGCACAGGGCCACCATCAGGAATTTCAGGGCCCCATATAGCTACATTTTCTGAGCCCCCCCCCCCGCCTGTTAACGGTACTCCGTCCAGCACTATATCATGCTAGCCAGGGCTGCCATCAGGGGGGTATTAGGGGTACTGATGTGAGGGGCCCGGCCAAACCTAATTGAAAGGGGGGCCTGGCAACTGCCGCGACTTGCCTTTGGTAGAAAAAAAACAGGCCCCTGCAATGGGGCCCGTTTTTTTCACCAAAAGAATGTTGTGAGCTGCGGGCCCCCCCTCTCGTCATGGAGGCCATCAAACACCGCCCGACCGATCGCACGCACCCACAAATTTTCTCGCGCACCTGTGACCGCCTGGAACCGTGCACCGAATTCTGAGGCAGATTCTGCCCACACTATCTTGCCGCGTTTTTTGCTGCGTTTTTTTGCCTGCGGCGATTGAGGACAGCAGACAAAAAACGCAGCGAAAAATGCATTTTCTGCCTTCCATTGATTTCGATGGGAGGTCAGAGGCAGAACCGCGGCAAGAAAGGACGTGCTGCTTTTTCTTTTTTCCGCGACTGGTTCCCGTTGATTTCAGATTAAATAATGGGAGGCGGTTTTGGAAGTTGTTTGGTGCTGATTCTGACGCAGCGTCCGAGTCAATATCAAGGCCCAAAAACTCTGTGAACTGGGCCTTATTGTTAGGGCTTATTCAGACGAACGTGTAATACGTCCGTGCAACGCGCCTCGCGCGGTCCTATGTTACTCTATGGGGCCGTGCAGACGGTCAGTGATTTTCACGCAGCGTGTGTCCGTGTGTCCGCTGCGTAAAACTCACGACATGTCCTATATTTGTGCATTGTTCGCGCATCACGCATTGAAGTCAATGGGTGCGTGAAAATCCCGCCCAGCACTTCCGCAGCCGTATAAACTATGAATGAAAACAGAAAAGCACCACGTGCTACAAACATACAAACAGAGTGTCATAATGATGGCGGCTGCGCGAAAATCACACATCATACGCTGCTGACACACGGAGCGGTTATGGAGCTTTTGCATGCGCAAAACACCTGCCCGGTGCAGACACGTTTCCATTGTGTTCTCTCTACAGAACTCGTGGCAACATCATTATTTTTGAGTGGTCCACACTTATATTGTATTTTAGATCCTCGCTATTGTTTTTAACTGTTTGTTTCGTGTATGATATTGTATTAAATTAAATTTTGACCTTATTTTTATTATCTGTGGCGCTGGGACTCCTTGTCCTCATTTTTTCGCTTAAGATTTATTGGAGTTCTGCTACGTTGTACATATACCTTGGAGGTGCTTCGACATTGTGTTGGTTGCACCTCTCCAGTGATTCTGACCTGTGAGTACGTATTTTGATAATGTGATCGGCGCAATGTAGATAACAGTGGTCCTAGTAATGAAGAGGCTGTCACCAGATTATAAGTGTCCTATATTATACATGATGTGATCGGCGCTGTAATGTAGATAACATTGGTCCTAGTAATAAAGAGGCTGTCACCAGATTATAAGTGTCCTGTCTCCTACATAATGTGATCAGCGCTGTAATGTAGATAACAGTGGTCCTAGTAATAAAGAGGCTCTGTCACCACATTATAAGTGCCCCGTCTCCTACATAATATGATCGGCGCTATAATATAGTTAACTGGGCAGCACGGTGGCTCAGTGGTTAGCACGACTGCAGCGCTGGGGTCCTGGGTTCAAATCTCACCAAGAACAACATCTGCATGGAGTTTGTATGTTCTCCCCGTGTATGCGTGGATTTCCTCCGGGTTCTCCGGTTTCCTCCCACACCACAAAAACATACCAATAGGGAATTTAGATTGTGAGCACCAATGGGGACAGTAAAAAAGAGGACCTCTGTACAGCGCTGCGTAATGTGTTGGCGCTATATAAGGAACTGAAATAAATAAACTGCAGTATTTTTATTTCGAAAAACGATCTATTTTCACCACGTTATTAGCGATTTTCGCTTCATGCTAATGAGTTTCTTAATGCCCAACTGGGCTTGTTTTTAACTTTAGATCAAGTGGGCGTTGTACAGAGGAGTGTCTGACGCTGACCAATCAGTGACCAATCAGTAATACAGGATATAACTCCGGATCAGTACAGGATAAGTAATGTAATGTATGTACATGGTGACTCCACCATCAGAATAGTGAGTGCAGCTCTGGAGTATAATACAGGATGTAGCTCAGGATCAGTACAGGATAAGTAATATAATGTATGTACACAGTGACTCCACCAGCAGAATAGTGAGTGCAGCTCTGGAGTATAATACATGATGTAACTCAGGATCAGTACAGGATAAGTAATGTAATGTATGTACACAGTGACTCCACCAGCAGAATAGTGAGTGCAGCTCTGGAGTATAATACAGGATATAACTCAGGATCAGTACAGGATAAGTAATGTAATGTATGTACACAGTGACTCCACCAGCAGAATAGTGAGTGCAGCTCTGCAGTATACTACAAGATGTAACTCCGGATCAGTACAGGATAAGTAATGTAATGTATGTACATGGTGACTCCACCAGCAGAATAGTGAGTGCAGCTCTGGAGTGGGTGGAGTAGGACGTGTGGAGAGAGCTGCTGAGACTTCCGTGCAGGCCTTGGATCCAGGGACTTTCCTTATCCTATCTGCCCAGGCCTCATACCATCTGCCTGGGCTTGGAAAGTACCCTGAGGGGGGTTCCATCCTAGGATGGAGCCTCAGACCTCTACCTCCCGGAGCATGCCAGCGGGGGGTAGAGGGTCATCCCAGCTGGCTGGGAATATGCAAACGGTCGCGGGGGTGAGGAGATCATCTCGGGGCAAGGCTGCCCTGGCTCCCCCCGTGGCTGGAACCCTGGATAAGGGTATGGAGACGCGGTCCGGCATGGTGATAGAGGTGTTGTCGTCTGGAGAAGGACCAGCACTGTCCGGACATTTGGATGACGGTCGTGTGGAGGAATGGGGACAGCTGAGGACCGGAGAGACGGTGGAGAACTTCAGCTCCCGTATGGCTATGCGGTTGGAGGAGTATCGGGACCTCAGGAAGTCGCTGCAACGGCTCCGTGTTGACTTGGCGGTCGCCAGAGGAAGGGCTGCAAAAGCCACAGGAGGTAAGAGGTCCCGATACCGTTTAAATGTGAAATCCTTGTTGGAGGAAATAAAAGAAGTGGAAGAGAGACGTGAGGAGATTTTAGCAGGCGGAGGGGTGTTTGGAGAAAAGTTAAAAAACGAAGAGAGGTTTGCCGAGATGGCAGCACCTATAAAGATAGAAAGCATGGAGGAAGACACAGCAAAGGAAAATGTGGTGGAGGCAATGGAGAGTGAAAATGTAAAGTCCAGAGAAGGCACAGATTCTGAGGCACCCAGGAGCAGTGAGGAGGAGGAGGGTGGACTCACAGCTGGGAATAATCAGGAGAGCTGTGAAACTGACAGTGAGCGGCCTCCAGGATTACTCACTCAGATCCGTAATGTGGAGTCGCCGGTATCCTTCCAGGGATTTTGTTTTGGTGCGGAGTTACCCGCAGAGGAGGAAAAGGAAAAGAAAAAAAAATTTAAGAAGAAAAAAAAGGAAAAGGAAAAAAAATCTGATAAAGGTTCATTTAAACTTGTGTATACAGCAAGATCCTTCCTGTGCTCTGAGCCAGATGAAAGTCAGGATCAGGGCGCAGGTCCCGCAAGACCCCCAACTCCAACCTCTGCAGTGGGGCTGGAGCGGGAATGCGGGGAGAGTGTTACGGGTCCGGCATTAGAACACGTGGTGGTCAAAATGGCGCCGGACGCCAACCCCTGCAAAGGGGGTGGTACTGGTGGCCTGGTGACGCCAGGGGGTGTGTCCCCATGTCCGGTGAATGGCGAGCCCGGGAAACTGGTCTTTGATGCGAGTCAGGGGTCGGGAGAACGGGTAAACCAGAAACCGGATGTGGTGTCTGAAAGCCGGAAGTCTGTCGGTGTCGCAGTAAAGCCGTCAGACGTTCCGGACAAGGGCGGTCACAGAGGGGGCTCCGGCTCTGTTGGCCACTCCTCTGTGGGAGGGGGGAGTGGTCCGGCGCCGGAGGCGGCTCCAGTGACGTCAGTGGCTCCTTCGTCCGCATCGCTGAAAAGTGGTGTAGGCGAGAAGGGGGCTGCTGGCGTCGGGGGCGACGGTGGCCCCTTTCCCAAAAATGTTCCGCGCATAGAACAGATGGAGGTTAATGAGGCGGAGGGCACAGTGGGGACATCGCTTATAACATCTGGTGGCGTCCCTGCAAAGGTGCCTGATGATGCGGAGACTGAAGCAGTGTCTACCCACACAAAATGTACAGAAAAAATACATAACATAGAACCAGGCCTGGCCAGAAGGATGACTGCAGGGGGACCTGGTGGGTTAAATGAAAAAGTTGCAGCTGTGGATGTGGAAACTGCTGGGGGTATGCAGGTGTCTGTAAATAAAGTTGCTGGAGTGTCTGCTGGTAATGGGGTGTTGAGTGCTGTGTCTGTGGGTGGTGGGGATGGGGTATCAACCAGGGGCAATGGGCCTGGCGCTCCTCTTGCTGTGACATCCGGCAGGTCTTATGCTGGTGTGGCAGCGGGGGGACAGCGGGCCCACCCATCTTCATCCTCAAGGTCCGGGGACGGTAACTTGCAACAACGTCTCTTGGACGCTTTAAGAGAGGGAAAGCAAACCCTAACCATAGGGGGAGTGCAGAAGGACCTGTCTTTCTGGATAGACAGATATGGTCTAAATGCCTTCCGAGAGCAACGAGGAGATCAGTGGTCGCTCCCAACAGCCGGGCAGGCTGTAGCCAGGAGGAATGTGGTCCGTCTCCGGTGGCGTGGCAATGATGCGTGCCCTCCCAGAAAGAGGGTGGTGGAGCTGCTGCTGGGGATGGGCTTCAAGGCGAGTGACATCTTTGCCTTGATACATCCTCATGGCTCGGTCGAGTTTGACATCAGCTTTGTTCACCTAGGGGGCCTTGAGGTCTTCTGGGGGAACTACGAGCTGATGAAGGACGAGCCTGGCTGGCGAGACTTTGCTGCACAAGCAATTTCTCGCCAAAGTGGTCCCAAGAGAGTGACCGTTCTTACCCGTAACGAGTCACTCTCTTGTATTGATATCATGACCTGGTTGGGAAGGTACGGAGAGGTAGTAGAGATGCCACGGAAGAACATGGATGAGTTTGGCATCTGGTCAGGGGCCTGGACGTTCATGGTTAAACTAAAGCGTCTGGGACCGACGGTGTCCCACATACCATCGTCTGCTTTCCTGGGAAGAGATCGGATCCTTGTCTTCTACCAGGGGCAGCCGAAGTTGTGTCACCGGTGTGGCGACCCCTCACATTTGAGTGCAGGCTGCAAGGTGCAGAAGTGTGCTCATTGTGGGGGGATTGGTCATCTAGCCGCATCGTGTGACCGTATTCGCTGCAACCTGTGTGGTGACTTAGGTCACCCGTTCAGTCGGTGTCCTCGCTCTGTTAATGCCTGTTCCAAACCTGCGGAGGATGAAAGGAGGGAGGCCTCCGTGGGTGAGGGTGCGGGCAGGGACGATGGGGCACAGGGGCAAGGGAAGAATGCAAAGAAGGGTCCCCCTTCTCGCCAGAGAAGGGCGGAGAAGCGAAGGAAGGAGAGGATTTGGAGGGCGCTCCAGGAAACTGGGACGACCTCTGATTCGGATCTGGATGCCCCCCCTGAAGCTGATGCCCCTGGGGAGGCCGAATTGAACGGGGAGATGAGGAGGATCCAAAGGGAGCAGAGGGCTGAGGACTCTCAGTCCTCCCACTATGAAAGTGTGGGAGAGGAAGAGAGGACTCAGCCTACAGCAAAAGGGACACCGGGCAAAACCCAAGGGCCAAATACATCTGGCCCCGCCCTGGCCCAGGAAGGTAAATCCTGTACCCCCCTGGTGCGCTCTACTGATCGATACCATGCTCTCGTGGACATTCCAGCCTCTCATACTAAGAGGGAGGGCATGGTAGGGCACCCTAGAGTCGTTGAGCCTCCCCTGCTGCAGGGGCCGTTGCCCCCAGAGGGGGAGGTTGACCCGGAACTTGGGGTTGAAGATGGGAATAGGGTGGTGAGTATGGACTCCTCAGTTTGCAAGAAGCGAGGCAAAGAAGGGGGGTCCTCATCAGATAGAGGAGGGGGTGGGAAGAAGAAAGCCGTCTAACTCAAACATCCATGATGGCGGCACCCACTCCGTTGACGCTGGCATCAATTAACGTTGCCAGCATTAAGTCAGATAGGGCGAGATTTGCAGCCTTTGATTTTCTTGGCCGAGTTGAAGCCGACATTTTGTTTTTGCAGGAGACCAGGCTGTCACTTTTGGCAGACGTCGTTAAATCTAGGAGGGAGTGGCGACGCGGGCCCTCCTACTGGTCTCTTGCGGCTGAGCCCTATAGCGGAGTGGCGGTCCTTTTCACCGCACCGGTAACATGCCGACGGATGATTGAGTTAGAAATGGGGAGGTGCTTGATCTTAGATGTCCTCATGAGGGGACAGGAATTAAGACTAATCAATATATACGGACCCCAGAGCAAATGGGACCGTAAAAGTCTCTTCATGAGGATTAAGCCTTTCCTTTTTTCAGGTCGACAAGTTATCTTTGGAGGGGACTTCAATACTGTCGTGAGGCCCCGAGATAGAGGAGGTTCCGGAGATAAAAAATTGACCTATGATAGTGTAGCATTAAAAAATATAGTTAGCGATGCTCGCCTGGTGGATATCCACATCAGGCATACCCCAGGCCACTCGGGTTTCACCTATCGTAGAGGTAGTTGTAGGTCTAGGATAGACAGGTTTTTTTTGAAGGAGGAAGCCATCTCTTCACCAGTGTCCGTTGTTGAGGTGGAGTTCTCCGATCACTGTATGATTATTTTCTCTTTGAACATTGCAGAGTCCCTCCAGATGGGAAGAGGTATATGGAGGCTGAATTCTACTCTCTTGGAAGAAGCGGAGATAAGACAGGCCTTTGAGGATTTTCTTCAGAGCCAGGTACCATTGTTGGATCTCAGTGGTACTAAGTCTGAGTGGTGGGAGTTGTTTAAAGTCCGGGTGGCAGGATTTTTCCGCAGGCTCTCAAGCCTCAGGTCCATGAGTAGGTACTGCCTATATCAGGAACTGAGGGGGAAACTCGAACATCTGGTCTCAACCGGGGGTAGTGGGGAGGAGATCTCCGTGGTGAAAGCTTTGCTCAGGAGGTGTCAGTATGATAGGCACACATCTTTAGTTCTTGAGAGGGATTTCGGGAAGTACCGCTCGCCCGACCCCTACAGGAACTGTAAGATGTCAGTGAGTCGTAAGGTTGTGACAGGACTGATTGATAGTACAGGATCTCTGAAGAGATCCAAATCAGGGATCTTGGAGGTCGTCAGATCCTTCTACTCGCACCTCTTGGGGAAGCAAGATCCAAACCGAGACGAGATGTCGCCTTTCCTGGCTGAAACCATCCCTGAGCCAGGGGTAGACCCCTCTCTCGGTGTTTTGATAGACTCGATCAAGGAAGAGGAAGTTGGATTGGCGATTGATGGGCTTGCCCTCAAAAAATCGCCAGGGCCGGATGGCTTAACATCCGAGTTTTATAAGACTTTTAAAGGAACCCTAGTTCCCCTCTTGACTGAGGTGTTTAATGAGTGCCTTTCCTCGGGTACTTTGCCAATGTCAATGAGGAGGTCGGCCTTGATCGTTTTATCGAAGGGTAAAGACTCGACCCGTATTGAGAATTGGCGTCCCATAGCGCTGCTCAATACGGACAGAAAGGTTCTCGCAAAGGTGCTGTTTAATCGGCTGGTGAAGTTTGCATCCCGGCTCCTTTCGCCGGTCCAGCATTGCTCTGTTCCAGGCCGCAGCACATTTAGTGCTGTCCTCAGTGTCAGAGAGGCAGTGGAGCAGGGAAATTCTGGTCGGTGGGAGGGGTACATCCTGTCCTTGGACCAGGCCAAGGCTTTTGACCGGGTGGACCACGAGTACCTCTGGTCGGTCCTTCTGAGGTACGGCCTACCGGGGGGGTTTGTCAATTGGCTACAGACCTTATACACTGGGGCTGAGACTTTTGCGCTGGTGAACGGTTGGGTTGGAACCCCCTTTGAGGTTGGGTCTGGTGTCCGCCAGGGTTGTCCCTTGAGCCCTTTGCTATATGCGTTCGCAATTGATCCTTTTCTTAAAAGGATCGATCGTGGGCCATTGGCGGGAGTCGGGGCCGGCCTGGAGGGGCCGGAGGCCACTCAGAGGGTGGTTGCGTACGCAGATGACGTCTCCATTTTTGTCTCCTCGAGAGGGGAGGCAGAGTGGGTGATGTCGGAAGTGGAGCGTTACTCATTGGCATCTGGGTCCAAGATCAACCGGGATAAGTGCAAAAGTCTCTGGCTGGGAGGAGGAGATCCTGGTTTTGATCTCCCGGACACCCTTCCAGAGCCTCAGGGGTCTGCTAAGATCTTAGGAGTCGAATTTGGCCCGGGTGATTACCCCAAGAAGAACTGGGAGGATAGGCTGAATCTAGTTGCCCAGAAGGTCGACCAATGGAAGGGTTGGTCCTTAACCCTGAGGGAAAGGGTTCACAGGGCAAAGGCCTACCTGGTGCCCATGTTGCTTTACCTGGGCAGTGTGTGCATCTTGCCAGAACCTCTCTGGACTCGGGTCTATAGCCTATTCTTCCAGCTGTTATGGGGGAACAGGCTCAACCTAATCAAGAGGGAGGTTACTTACCTACCAAGGACACTAGGCGGGTTAGGTATGGTTAACCCGGTGGTGTTCCTAGTGAACACCTTTGTTAAGATCAACCTGGCAAACCTCTGGCAAGAGAGGGCTCCTTGGTGGATATCCTCCTGCAGGGGGTGGTTTCGGCCTTTCTTCCAGGAATGGGAGAGAGGAGGGCAAGTGAAAGACCTGCGTACACCTCACGGACATCTCCCGGCTTATGCCACCCTGGCGCTGAAGATTGTTAGCAATATCATGGGTGACCTGGTGAAGGTGCATTCTTTGGAGGTTGGCAGATTGGGAGCATCCAAAGCCTCTCGTCTTTGGAGGGGCTTTTCCTTTTGGGTGCCTTAATGTGTCTGCCTTCATGAGGGAGGGGGGGGGGTCGTCACCGGTGCTCAACTGGAGGTGGGGGTCTGCGTTCCGCTGAGGCACCAAAAAAAATATAGCGATAGGGCTCGGAATAAGGGAAAGGTGAGGGTCAGCATAGGGTCAGCTTTCAATAGGGTCAAGAAAGGGCTAGTAATAGGGTAAGGAGATAGGGCAAGCGATAGGGAGGGTGCAGCGGTGGACGTGGTACCTTGGCCTCTGGGGGGGAGCTGGGGGGGGCTTTCCCTTCTCTCTATCTGGTGATGGGCTAGGTAAGCACAGGAAGATTTTTGTTTTGTTTAGGATTGAAATGGCAGGAAAAAGGTTTACAAGCGACCGAACTTGGTGCTTTCGGGTACGGTGTATTTTGTATATGGTTTGGTATTTGGACAAGTTGGTGACGTGTATTGTATTATATTGTAAAAATGTTGTTAGAATAGGGATAGACTTAAGGGGGTTAATAGATAGGTTGGGAGGGGTCGGGGGGGGGGGGGGTTTGCCTGACCCAGCCCCGGACTATGCGGACATGGGAGGACATGGGGCGGGGGGCTGGGCTGGGGTGTTGGGTGTGGTGGTGGGGGCCAGCATCTGGACTATGCGGACGTGAGAGGACATGAGGCGAGATGCTGGCTGGGGTGGTGGAGTTTAGGTAAGAAGGGTAAGGTTAAGGAAAGTCAGGATGTGTATAGTGTGATTAAAAAAAAAAAATAAATTTAAAAAAAAAAAAGATAAAAAAAAAAAAAAAAAAAAATTGGGATTAGTATTATTATATTTTCGATTGTTTTTGTTATTATTATTATTATTATTATTATTATTTTATTTGTTATTATGTTGTTTGATTATTATCATCATTATTATGTTGTTTCTTTAGGCCCTTGGTTGACGCGGGTCGGGGGATTTTCTGTTAGTACTTTGGATTACGTTTATATGATGTTTGTATATATTCTAGTTATTGTTTAGCTTCGGATGAAGTGTAGATGTAAGTATATAAGAGTGGGGTGTATGTGGCCGGGTCTGGTATAGTTTTCTCTTCTCATATACAGAGATGTATATAAGAAAATTTGTTTATAAGAATTTGGTTGTGACTTTTTGGTTATATGGAATTAGTTATGTATTAGTTTTTCAGTTTATGTTTTGTAAATTTATATAAAATAAAGAGATACAGGATATAACTCAGGATCAGTACAGGATAAGTAATGTAATGTATGTACACAGTGACTCCACTAGCAGAATAGTGAGTGCAGCTCTGGAGTATAATACAGGATGTAACTCAGGATAAGTACAGGATAAGTAATATATGTACACAGTGACTCCACCAGCAGAATAGTGAGTGCAGCTCTGGAGTATAATACAGGATATAACTCAGGATCAGTACAGGATAAGTAATGTAATGTATGTACACAGTGACTCCACCAGCAGAATAGTGAGTGCAGCTCTGGAGTATAATACAGGATGTAACTAAGGATCAGTACAGGATAAGTAATGTAATGTATGTACACAGTGACTCCACCAGCAGAATAGTGAGTGCAGCTCTGGAGTATAATACAGGATGTAACTAAGGATCAGTACAGGATAAGTAATGTAATGTATGTACACAGTGTCTCCACCAGCAGAATAGTGAGTGCAGCTCTGGAGTATAAGGGTATGTTCACACGAGGTCATTACGTCCGTAATGGACGGACGTATTTCGGCCGGAAGTACCGGACGAACACACTGCAGGGAGCCGGGTTCCTAGTATCATAGTTATGTACGATGCTAGCAGTCCCTGCCGGACAACTGTCCCGTACTGTAATCATGTTCTCAGTATGGGACAGTAGTTCCACGGAGAGGCCGGGACTCCTACTGTCGTACATAACTATGATGCTAGGAGCCCGGCTCCCTGCACTGTGTTCGGTCCGGGACTTATGGCCGAAATACGTCCTTCCATTACGGACGTAATGACCTCGTCTGAACATACCCTAATACAGTAACTCAGCATCAGTACAGGATAAGTAATGTATGTACACAGTGACTCCACCAGCAGATTAGTGAGTGCAGCTCTGGAGTATAATACAGGATGTAACTCAGGATCAGTACAGGATATGTAAGTAATCTACACAGTGACTCCACCAGCAGAATAGTGAGTGCAGCTCTGGAGTATAATACAGGATGTAACTCTGGATCAGTACAGGATAAGTAATGTAATGTATGTACGCAGTGACTCCACCAGCAGAATAGTGAGTGCAGCTCTGGAGTATAATACAGGATGTAACTCAGGATCAGTACAGGATAAGTAATGTAATGTATGTACGCAGTGACTCCACCAGCAGAATAGTGAGTGCAGCTCTGGAGTATAATACAGGATGTAACTCTGGATCAGTACAGGATAAGTAATGTAATGTATGTACACAGTGACTCCACCAGCAGAATAGTGAGTGCAGCTCTGGAGTATAATACAGGATGTAACTCAGGATCAGTACAGGATAAGTAATGTAATGAATGTACACAGTGACTCCACCAGCAGAATAGTGAGTGCAGCTCTGGAGTATAATACAGGATGTAACTCAGGATCAGTACAGGATAAGTAATGTAATGTATGTACACAGTGACTCCACCAGCAGAATAGTGAGTGCAGCTCTGGAGTATAATACAGGATGTAGGTCAGGATCAGTACAGGATAAGTAATGTAATGTATGTACACAGTGACTCTACCAGCAGAATAGTGAGTGCAGCTCTGGAGTATAATACAGGATATAACTCAGGATCAGTACAGGATAAGTAATGTAATGTATGTACACAGTGACTCCACCAGCAGAATAGTGACTACAGCTCTGGAGTATAATACAGGATGTAACTCAGGATCAGTACAGGATAAGTAATGTGATGTATGTACACAGTGACTCCACCAGCAGAATAGTGAGTACAGCTCTGGAGTATAATACAGGATGTAACTCAGGATCAGTACAGGATAAGTAATGTAATGTATGTACACAGTGACTCCTCCAGCAGAATAGTGAGTGCAGCTCTGGAGTATAATACAGGATGTAACTCAGGATCAGTACAGGATAAGTAATGTAATGTATGTACACAGTGACTCCACCAGCAGAATAGTGACTACAGCTCTGGAGTATAATACAGGATGTAACTCAGGATCAGTACAGGATAAGTAATGTAATGTATGTACACAGTGACTCCACCAGCAGAATAGTGAGTGCAGCTCTGGAGTATAATACAGGATATAACTCAGGATCAGTACAGGATAAGTAATGTAATGTATGTACACAGTGACTCCAGCAGAATAGTGAGTGCAGCTCTGGAGTATAATACAGGATGTAACTCAGGATCAGTACAGGATAAGTAATGTAATGTATGTACACAGTGACTCCAGCAGCAGAATAGTGAGTGCAGCTCTGGAGTATAATACAGGATGTAACTCAGGATCAGTACAGGATAAGTAATGTAATGTATGTACACAGTGACTCCACCAGCAGAATAGTGACTACAGCTCTGGAGTAGAATACAGGATGTAACTCCGGATCAGTACATGATAAGTGATATATGTACACAGTGACTCCACCAGCAGAATAGTGAGTGCAGCTCTGGAGTATAATACAGGATATAACTCAGGATCAGTACAGGATAAGTAATGTAATGTATGTACACAGTGACTCCACCAGCAGAATAGTGAGTACAGCTGTGGAGTATAATACAGGATATAACTCAGGATCAGTACAGGATAAGTAATGTATGTACACAGTGACTCCAGCAGCAGAATAGTGAGTGCAGCTCTGGAGTATAATACAGGATGTAACTCAGGATCAGTACAGGATAAGTAATGTAATGTATGTACACAGTGATTCCACTCAGTTCTATATATATAACAAGTAACATGGGCAGAAAATGCCAGTGTGACCTCATCTGAACGGCCATCAGATGGTGATATGAATTATTTGCTCGGGTTTCATTGTGGTTTCCTTTCTTGTGTAGCTTTACCCTCCGCTGCCCTGACGCCTGGAGATGACATCACCGTGGAGCTGGGAAGCGAGAGATCAGTGTCGTGTGATGTCGGCAACTTTTACCCGAAAGATATTAACATTCGTTGGGTGCGACGCGAGAAATATTCTCCAAAATGTGTGATCCTGGAGCGAGGAACCTGCACCGGTGACACCATCATTAATACAGACGGGACGTTCAATACTAGCAGTCAGCTGACCCTCTATCCCACCATGGAGGATGACGGCTGTGAATATTCATGTGTGATCACCCACAGATCTCTGAAGATGGACCCGATGAAGAACTTCACCCTGACAGTAACAGGTGATTTAAACTTCTCCTCCTCCAAATGTCAAAGCATAATCTGATGACATGTTCTGTAGGCAAATGTCAGATATGGGCAGAGCGGATGAGGTCCAGTTGTTCGGTCTTTCTGCTGCCGCTATTCTATGTCTTCTACATCAAATTCAGGAGGCGACACGGCGGGGAACGAATCATCGCCTGACGTCATCGGAATACAATGTACAGTAAGGCCTGGACCACACGTCAGTGAAATGCTTCGTATAGCACACGGACGGACCCAATCATTTCTATAGGGCCATGCACACTGCCGTTAATTTAACGGTTCCATTGGAGGCCGTACAAAAAGCAACGGATGTGTGCCTGAGGCCTAATAAATCCCGCAAGAAACGTTGCAGTATTGTGTCCGCCCCAGTGCCCCCGATATCGCCACAAACTAAGAATGAAATCTCACCTGTGACCATAGTAATTATTAGAACCAGATGATGATGATGATGATCGGCCGTCATCTCTTCTGTCAGGACACAAAAAGCAAAGTCCGATTCCTCCCTGTATTTATATCGGCCGTCACCTGTATACACCGGGGCCAGTGACTGCCCTCCCGTCTATGTAGAGTTATTTGTGGAGTTATGGGTCAGATATATCGGCCGTCACCTGTATACACCGGGGCCGGTGACCACCCTCCTGTCTATGTAGAGTTATTCGTGGAGTTATGGGTCAGATATATCGGCCGTCATCTGTATACACCGGGGCCAGTGACCGCCCTCCTGTCTATGTAGAGTTATTCGTGGATTTATGGGTCAGATATATCGGCCGTCACCTGTATACACCGGGGCCAGTGACCGCCCTCCTGTCTATGTAGAGTTATTCGTGGATTTATGGGTCAGATATATCGGCCGTCATCTGTATACACCGGGGCCAGTGACCGCCCTCCTGTCTATGTAGAGTTATTCGTGGATTTATGGGTCAGATATATCGGCCGTCATCTGTATACACCGGGGCCAGTGACCGCCCTCCTGTCTATGTAGAGTTATTTGTGGATTTATGGGTCGGATATATCGGCCGTCATCTGTATACACCGAGGCCAGTGACTGCCCTCCTGTCTATGTAGAGCTATTCGTGGATTTATGTGTCAGATATATCGGCCGTCATCTGTATACACTGCGGCCAGTGACCGCCCTCCTGTCTATGTAGAGTCACAGATTCGTGGATTTATGGGTCAGATATATCGGCTGTCATCTGTATACACCGGGGCCAGTGACCGCCCTCCTGTCTATGTAGAGTCACAGATTCGTGGATTTATGGGTCAGATATATCGGCCGTCATCTGTATACACCGGGGCCAGTGACCGCCCTCCTGTCTATGTAGAGTCACAGATTCGTGGATTTATGGGTCGGATATATCGGCCGTCACCTGTATACACCGGGGCCAGTGACCGCCCTCCTGTCTATGTAGAGTTATTCGTGGAGTTATGGGTCGGATATATCGGCCGTCACCTGTATACACCGGGGCCAGTGACCGCCCTCCTGTCTATGTAGAGTCACAGATTCGTGGATTTATGGGTCAGATATATCGGCTGTCATCTGTATACACCGGGGCCAGTGACCGCCCTCCTGTCTATGTAGAGTCACAGATTCGTGGATTTATGGGTCAGATATATCGGCTGTCATCTGTATACACCGGGGCCAGTGACCGCCCTCCTGTCTATGTAGAGTCACAGATTCGTGGATTTATGGGTCAGATATATCGGCCGTCATCTGTATACACCGGGGCCAGTGACCGCCCTCCTGTCTATGTAGAGTTATTCGTGGAGTTATGGGTCGGATATATCGGCCGTCACCTGTATACACCGGGGCCAGTGACCGCCCTCCTGTCTATGTAGAGTCACAGATTCGTGGATTTATGGCCTCCGATCTATCATGTCGGGATCTTGACTTGTTCTTTGTGATTACAGAGCCAGAAGATAACACCGGAATAGTTGCTGCTGCCGTGGTGTCGACGGTACTCGCTATGGCGTTTCTGTTTGTCGCTGGTTTGTTTTACCATCAAGCTCTGATGAAAGGTGAGGCCTGTGTGAGGAGCCACGAGATCAGGAAGACGTCTGTATTAAATATAAATGTGAATGAATGGAAGCCGTCATGTGACGTAACGTATATCTACACGTACAGGATCAGACCGACCACCGGCGCAGCCTCCCAGGTTCTGACATCATATAAGCCCCAGGGGTCCAGCAGAAGACAATGGGATTTGGAGCCGTCATTTGTTGCTGGGGACAGATCTTATGGGGTTTATGATATGGCCGGTGTGCACAATGATGGCCGTGTAGGTTGCGCTTATCAGTGGCCGTGCACAGGTTCTGAACAGATGGAGTGTGGGCCCTTAATATTATTTCCTCTGGTGGGGCCGAGGAACCCCAGTCTTAGATGTGGAGGGGGTTGGGAGCGCAGGTGAAGGCCACTCTATTGTCTCCACTCAGGTCCTGCAGCATTCACCTCCCCTGTTCAGTCCCATCCACAGACCCCGCGCTCAGTCAGTGTTTCCTCATTGCTTGTGGTCAGATTTTTTTTCTTTTCCCCTTCACCAGGATTGTTCCTATGTGCATTTATTGTAGTATATGGGGATGTACGCTATAACACCGGGATGTAAAATGTAGATACAACGTTACATGACTATAAACATCTATAGAGGTCATTTTAATAAAGATCCAGCTATTGCCCTTCTACAATACACACCCAACCAGGTCCTTCCATAAAATCTCTGCTCCACTTGACCTCCAATGATAAACGTTGTATAAGAATAGGTAAACAGTGCCATCCTTGTCCATTGGCTGTGTCTGGTATTGCAGCTCATGCCATTTAACGCCAGCCCATGAACAAGAGTGGTGCTTTTCCTGGAAGAAAGCTGCCATGTTTTTCTCATTTCAGACAAGCTGATTAATCGTCCTTGGTGGCCTAGAAAGTTGAAGGGCTTAATTATTTCTTACCTGGTATTTAAAGGGTCAAAGCTAGGGAAACGGTTGTCGCTTTTAGTTTTCCCTCCCTGGCCTGAACACGGAGATCATAGAGACCAATGCAGAACGGGAGTACGCTAAGGAAGGCGTCTGTGGTGGGGGGAACTCCTGTCGAGTCTCCACAATCCTCCCTTGGGCCTCTCTTGGGGGATTGGTTAGTGGGATTTGTCTAGTCCAGATCTAACCTCTCTCTACTTCCTTCAGTTTCCCCATCAGTACGTATGTGATCATTGGTGGTGATGGATTCTGGTCTAATGTGCGGTTGTGTCTCTTCCATCAGTTTCCCCGTCAGTCTGTATTTTCTCATTGGTCTAATGTGCGGATGTGTCTCTTCCGTTAGTCTATATGTTCTCATTGGTCTAATGTGCGGTTGTGTTTCTTCCTTCAGTTGCCCCGTCAGTCTGTATGTTCTCATTGCTCTAATGTGCAGTTGTGTCTTTTCCTTCAGTTGCCCCGTCAGTCTGTATGTTCTCATTAGTCTAATGTGCGGTTGTGTTTCTTCCTTCAGTTGCCCCGTCAGTCTGTATGTTCTCATTGGTCTAATGTGAGGTTGTGTTTCTTCCTTCAGTTGCCCCGTCAGTCTGTATGTTCTCATTGCTCTAATGTGAGGTTGTGTTTCTTCCTTCAGTTGCCCCGTCAGTCTGTATGTTCTCATTGCTCTAATGTGCAGTTGTGTCTCTTCCTTCAGTTACCCCGTGAGTCTGTATGTTCTCATTAGTCTAATGTGCGGTTGTGTTTCTTCCTTCAGTTGCCCCGTCAGTCTGTATGTTCTCATTGGACTAATGTGAGGTTGTGTTTCTTCCTTCAGTTGCCCCATCAGTCTGTATGTTGTCATTGCTCTAATGTGCAGTTGTGTCTCTTCCTTCAGTTACCCCGTGAGTCTGTATGTTCTCATTAGTCTAATGTGTGGTTGTGTTTCTTCCTTCAGTTGCCCTGTCAGTCTGTATGTTCTCATTAGTCTAATGTGCGGTTGTGTCTCTTCCATCAGTTTCCCCGTCAGTCTGTATGTTCTCATTAGTCTAATGTGCGGTTGTGTCTTTTCCGTCAGTCTGTATGTTCTCATTGGTCTAATGTGCGGTTGTGTTTCTTCCTTCAGTTGCACAGTCAGTCCGTATGTTCTCATTGCTCTAATGTGCAGTTGTGTCTCTTCCTTCAGTTGCCCCGTCAGTCTGTATGTTCTCATTGGTCTAATGTGCGGTTGTGTTTCTTCCTTCAGTTGCCCCATCAGTCCGTATGTTCTCATTGCTCTAATGTGCGGTTGTGTCTGTTCCGTCATTTGCCCCGTCAGTCTGTATGTTCTCATTGGTCTAATGTGCGGTTGTGTTTCTTCCGTCAGTTCCCCCGTCAGTCCGTATGTTCTCATTGGTCTAATGTGTGGTTGTGTTTCTTCCTTCAGTTGCTCCGTCAGTCTGTATGTTCTCATTGGTCTAATGTGCGGTTGTGTTTCTTCCTTCAGTTGCCCCGTCAGTCTGTATGTTCTCATTAGTCTAATGTGCGGTTGTGTCTCTTCCATCAGTTTCCCCGTCAGTCTGTATGTTCTCATTGGTCTAATGTGAGGTTGTGTTTCTTCCTTCAGTGGCCCCGTCAGTCTGTATGTTCTCATTGGTCTAATGTGCGGTTGTGTCTCTTCCGTCAGTCTGTATGTTCTCATTGGTCTAATGTGCGGTTGTGTCTCTTCCGTCAGTTCCCCCGTCAGTCTGTATGTTCTCATTGGTCTAATGTGCGGTTGTGTTTCTTCCTTCAGTTGCCCCCAGCCTTTCTGCGATCAGTGGGAACGATCGGCTGATTGACATGAATGAGACGACTCTGACTTGTCAGATTATGAACTTCAAGCCTCATGACCTGGAGATCTCTGTTTATCTGAGGAGACGTGGAGAGGAAATGAGGAGAATCCACACCTGGAGATCCAGAGACCCTGCTTCCTCAGACGGAGAGGTGATGGCTGACAATGCTGGGGGTAGTAGTGTGGCTATACACATGGAACGGCAGAGTCTGATGAATGTGGCTGTCAGTGACACTCAGAGACCCCTACAACTGTCCATGACCACTAATATAACAAGCAATAGATCCCGTCTTCTCTGCTGGATTCCATGGCAGAGACTCTCCACTTCCAGCTGTCAATGTTCTGTTCACATCACTCCCAGCGTGTCTACAGATAACGGAGCAGAACTCTCTGTACACGTATTACACCCGGCCCTGGCAGCAGAAGTCTGTCAGCAGAAAACACTGCAGGTCATCGGAGGTAAGTCACCGCTCACACCACAATTCTAGAAGGTTGTGTAATCTGAGGTGATGCGTTATATAGAAGGTCGGGCGAGTACAATGCTGTGAAATGAATGTGTATTCCAGATTTATATATAAAATTAAGTCCCGTCCCCCCCCGCTACAAATAAGGTTTATTAGAAAAATGTACAAACTTGCAGCTGTCTGTAATTTTTTCATTTTTTTGCACCTTAATGGTTAAATGGCCAAAATCTGTTATCGCTGATTCTGGTGTCAAATGGCACCTGCAGCGTATGGAGTGGGCGCTGCCTGTGAGTTCGCTCCGTACTCCTCCCCCGCACCATGCTGTGCAGTGGGGTTAATGACTACGGCAGTCTCAGAATTATTCCACCCCAGAATAGCGTCCAGTCAGGTGTCGTGTCTAAAGGCTTCATCACTGGCATCAGGTGCTTGAGCTCAAACCTTAAACACCCGGACTGGCTGGAGATTTGCTGACTGACGTTTGGTTGCACGTTAGAACGAGGCCGGGTTCACACGTAGCGTAAATACAGCGGATTTCATAATACAGTAGCAGAAGAGCGGATAAGATTTGAGCAAATGCGTAAAAAACCCACTAAAAACTCGTTCATAAATTTACTTGCGGTGCGGTTTTTTAAAACGCTGGTCTTCTGCTGCAGGTTTTTTCTTGCTGAATTCAATGGGGAGATAAAACCCACAACTAATAGCAGATGTTGCAATTTTTGCGGCAGAAAAGTTGCGATTCCGACGCAAAAACAGCAACTCGGAGAAAAATAAATTTCATACTTACCCAGAACTCTCTGCTCCTGCGACCAGCCCGTCCTCAAGAGATGACATTTCATCCCACGTAAATGCTGCAGCCAATCACAGGTCATCCCAGGAGTCCGGGCTGCAGGACCTCAGAGGGACGCGTCACCATGGTTATGGCCAGGGTAAGTAGGAAGTTTTTTTCCCCCTAGCGCTGCTTTCCACAGGAGAAATTTCGCCCAAAAACTGCAACACAATAATGGTGCAGTTTTTCGGACAGAATGTGCTGCGGGTTCTAGGTTGGATATGCTGCGGAGTTTTATGCAGCGCATCCGACCCTTGTGAACCCGCCCATATGGCGAAGTCAAGAATGTGTTCCAAAAAGAGAAGAGATCATTGCCTTGCACAAACAAGGAAAAGGATCCAAAAAGATAGAAAAGATGCTGAATGTTCCTAGAGACAAAGTTGGACGCATATTCTACAAGTTCAAAGTTAAAGGAACCCTGGCGGCACTACCTGGACGTGACAGAAAGAGAAAGCAATCGCCAGTGGAAGGGACAGGTGGTCAAAACCCTCGAGTGACTGCAAAAGACCCGCAGCAAGATGTGGTAGCAGCGGGCACTGAGGTTTCAGCTCTCACAGTAAGGCTGGATTCACACCAGCGTTTCCATTTTGCATCCGAAAAAAGCGGACACGTTTTTCATGTGTTGCAGTTTTGTGTGTCATCAGTGGTTGATGTCCGTGTTGGCGCACATTTTTTTATTTCTTAATTTTTATTCTTTGCATTTTAAGGAACTTGTGGGTGAATCACGGACAGCACATGGATGTGCGTCCGTGTGCTGTGCGTGATTTTCACACACCCATTGACCTCAATGGGTGCGTGATCCGCAAAAAACGCACAAGAATAGGACACGCACTGCGTGCAAAACACTACATGTCTGAGTGGCCCTATTGAATTGCATAGGTCCGTGTGACGGCCTTCAAACAGGCGTATTCAACATTCCAGTAAGGCCTTAGGTGCATACTAAACGCTGAAGGTCTCCGTGCCCGAACTCCAAGACCTACACCACTGCTGACCCAAAAGCTCCAATATCCTCAAAACCATATAAACAAGCCACACCAGTTTTGGGATTCTGCTCTGGAGTGATGAAACAAAACTGGAACATTTTGGGCCTATGGATCAGCAGTGTGTCTGGAGGAGGAAGAATGAAGCTTAGGCTGGAAAGACCACCCCACCTACAGTGAAGCATGGCAGGGGCTAGGGGATGCTCTGGGGCTACTTTGCTTCCTCCGGCCCTGGAAAACTGCAGCATGTGGAGGGCACGGTGGATTCAATCAAGTATCCGGCAAACCTAGGAGAAAACATCATGCCTTCTGTGAGGAAGCTGAAGCTTGGGCGTCACTGGACCTTCCAACAGGACAATCATCCCAAGCATACCTTAAGGTCCGCCAAGGCTTGGTTTCAGAAGAAGTCGTGGAAGATTCTAGAGTGGCTGTCATCCTGAATTTAATGGGATTTGAAGAAGATGGTTGCAGCATGCAAACCCACAAAGATGAACTGAACTGGAGGCCATTGCCCATGAGGAATGCACTGAAATACCTTAGTAACACTACTAGAAGCTGTGTCCGGCGATGCATCACGTGTGCAGCAGGTCCTAACAGCAAAGGGGCGCTCTACCAAGTACTAAAGCCTCTAGAAGGGGCTAAATAATTTGGAGACTACAGTAATTTGGGTTGAGTTTGGAGAAACCACTCGTTATATTCGTTGTGTGGAACTATTTAAATGTTTTTTATTGTTTGATTTTTGCAAACAACTGAAAGTTAGTAAATCTTTCTAATAAGCCTAATTTGCAATGGGGGTTGAATAATTTTGATCGCAGCTGTAATCCTGCTCCGATAGTTGGGCTCTTATTTAGGTTAGAGACCTGCAAAAGATCAGAAGTAAAAAACGTCTCTCTTGCTCTGTGACCTGGGCTGGTCTCCTGTCTTGCTCTGTGACCTGGGCTGGTCTTCTGTCTTGCTCTATGACCTGGGCTGGTCTCCTGTCTTGCTCTGTGACCTGGGCTGGTCTTCTCTCTTGCTCTGTGACCTGGGCTGGTCTCCAGTCTTGCTCTATGACCTGGGCTGGTCTCCTGTCTTGCTCTGTGACCTGGGCTGGTCTTCTCTCTTGCTCTGTGACCTGGGCTGGTCTTCTCTCTTGCTCTGTGACCTGGGCTGGTCTCCTGTCTTGCTCTGTAACCTGGGCTGGTCTCCTGTCTTGCTCTGTGACCTGGGCTGGTCTCCTGTCTTGTTCTGTGACCTGAGCTGGTCTTCTGTCTTGCCCTGTGACCTGAGCTGGTCTTCTGTCTTGCCCTGTGACCTGAGCTGGTCTTCTGTCTTGCCCTGTGACCTGAGCTGGTCTTCTGTCTTGCCCTGTGACCTGGGCTGGTCTTCTGTCTTGCCCTGTGACCTGGGCTGGTCTTCTGTCTTGCCCTGTGACCTGGGCTGGTCTTCTGTCCTGCCCTGTGGCCTGGGCTGGTCTCCTCTCTTGCTCTGTGACCTGGGCTGGTCTGCTCTCTTGTTCTGTGACCTGGGCTGATCTTTTGTCTTTCCCTGTGACCTGGGCTGGTCTCCTGTATTTCTCTGTGTCCTGGGCTGGTCTCCTGTCTTGCTCTGTGACCTGGGCTGGTCTTCTGTCTTGCCCTGTGACCTGGGCTGGTCTCCTGTCTTGTTCTGTGACCTGGGCTGGTCTCCTGTCTTGTTCTGTGACCTGGGCTGGTCTCCTGTCTTGCTCTGTGACATGGGCTGGTCTTCTCTCTTGCTCTGTGACCTGGGCTGGTCTCCCGTCTTGCTATGTGACTATGGCTGGTCTCCCGTCTTGCTCTGTGACCTGGGCAGGTCCTCCCGTCTTGCTCTGTGACCTGGGCAGGTCTCCCGTCTTGCTCTGTGACCTGGGCTGGTCTCCCGTCTTGCTCTGTGACCTGGGCTGGTCTCCCGTCTTGCTCTGTGACCTGGGCTGGTCTCCCGTCTTGCTCTGTGACCTGGGCTGGTCTCCCGTCTTGCTCTGTGACCTGGGCTGGTCTCCCGTCTTGCTCTGTGACCTGGGCTGGTCTCCCGTCTTGCTCTGTGACCTGGGCTGGTCTCCCGTCTTGCTCTGTGACCTGGGCTGGTCTCCCCTCTTGCTCTGTGACCTGGGCTGGTCTCTCCTCTTGCTCTGTGACCTGGGCTGGTCTCCCCTGTTGCTCTGTGAGCTGGGCTGGTCTCCCCTCTTGCTCTGTGAGCTGGGCTGGTCTCCCCTCTTGCTCTGTGAGCTGGGCTGGTCTCCCCTCTTGCTCTGTGAGCTGGGCTGGTCTCCCGTCTTGCTCTGTGAGCTGGGCTGGTCTCCCGTCTTGCTCTGTGAGCTGGGCTGGTCTCCCGTCTTGCTCTGTGAGCTGGGCTGGTCTCCCGTCTTGCTCTGTGAGCTGGGCTGGTCTCCCGTCTTGCTCTGTGAGCTGGGCTGGTCTCCTGTCTTGCTCTGTGAGCTGGGCTGGTCTCCCGTCTTGCTCTGTGAGCTGGGCTGGTCTCCCTTCTTGCTCTGTGAGCTGGGCTGGTCTCCCGTCTTTGCTCTGTGAGCTGGGCTGGTCTCCCGTCTTGCTCTGTGTCCTGGGCTGGTCTTCTCTCTTGCTCTGTGACCTGGGCTGGTCTCCTGTCTTGCTCTGTTGCCTCGGCTGGTCTCCTGTCTTGCTCTGTTGCCTCGGCTGGTCTCCTGTCTTGCTCTGTGGCCTGGGCTGGTCTTCTCTCTTGCTCTGTGACCTGGGCTGGTCTTCTCTCTTGCTCTGTGACCTGGGCTGGTCTTCTCTCTTGCTCTGTGATCTGGGCTGGTCTCCTGTCTTGCTCTGTTGCCTCGGCTGGTCTCCCCTCTTGCTCTGTGAGCTGGGCTGGTCTCCCTTCTTGCTCTGTGAGCTGGGCTGGTCTCCCTTCTTGCTCTGTGAGCTGGGCTGGTCTCCCGTCTTGCTCTGTGAGCTTGGCTGGTCTCCCGTCTTGCTCTGTGAGCTGGGCTGGTCTCCCGTCTTGCTCTGTGAGCTGGGCTGGTCTCCCGTCTTGCTCTGTGAGCTGGGCTGGTCTCCCGTCTTGCTCTGTGACCTGGGCTGGTCTTCTCTCTTGCTCTGTGACCTGGGCTGGTCTCCTGTCTTGCTCTGTTGCCTCGGCTGGTCTCCTGTCTTGCTCTGTTGCCTTTGCTGGTCTCCTGTCTTGCTCTGTGGCCTGGGCTGGTCTTCTCTCTTGCTCTGTGACCTGGGCTGGTCTTCTCTCTTGCTCTGTGATCTGGGCTGGTCTCCTGTCTTGCTCTGTTGCCTCGGCTGGTCTCCCCTCTTGCTCTGTGAGCTGGGCTGGTCTCCCTTCTTGCTCTGTGAGCTGGGCTGGTCTCCCTTCTTGCTCTGTGAGCTGGGCTGGTCTCCCGTCTTGCTCTGTGAGCTGGGCTGGTCTCCCGTCTTGCTCTGTGAGCTGGGCTGGTCTCCCGTCTTGCTCTGTGAGCTGGGCTGGTCTCCCGTCTTGCTCTGTGACCTGGGCTGGTCTTCTCTCTTGCTCTGTGACCTGGGCTGGTCTCCTGTCTTGCTCTGTGGCCTGGGCTGGTCTCCTGTCTTGCTCTGTGGCCTGGGCTGGTCTCCTGTCTTGCTCTGTGACCAATAAGGTGCACATCTGTTTGGCATGATGGCAGGGGATGTAATGTTAGGCAGAGCCAGTAATGGCAGCCCGCCATTGCAGTTTAGAAAGAGGAGCAAGTGCTTAAGTGGTGCCTTTAGTATGAGGGAATTTTAAAACCCTTTCGGTCAGGAAAATGTCAGTGAGAGGTATAGGGTGTTTGGGAGATTAGAGGGGAATTAGGTACCTTTTTATAAGGAGTGAACTCCATCAGTTCACCTTTTTGGCGCCTCAGCAGATCAAGAACAAAACCCGCCCGCCCTTTATTTCTCGGTGATATGGGTGGGGTAAGTCATTTCTGTCATGCAACCTGGCAGGGACAAGGTCTTTGAGGGCAGATTTAAAATGGTAATAAGTGGGATTGGTAGTGGTTTCCTTGGCACATTTGTCAACCCCTGAGCCGGTGAGGTGCAGTGGGGGATATAGTATCCGTATACTGTATAATTGTTACGCCCCTCTAAGACCTTGCTTCCTTTCAGATCTCAATTGGTTTGTACTATTTTGTATGTATTTACAAGATATATAAGGTGTTTAATATCTTGTATTATTTCAATAAAGAGGCTGCTGTGGCGTACGTATCCACATCAAGCAATGTCTTGTGTAGTTATGGGGTACTAGGAAGAGATCAGAGTTGATGGGGCTGAGGTACATTTTAGGACATTTGGTTTGCGGCTCCTTCTTTAATACTCGGGTCGTGACTTTTCAGTATAATAACTGTACCTAACGATGGAAGGTGCACTGGCTGCAAGAAATGGTTGAAATCCATCATTATGCATGTAAATAAATGGTCGACGTTCGACAAGGAATTGAGGTGTAAAACTTGAAATATAAATGTTGTTTTGTTCTTGTAGTTTCTCCAACATTATTTAAGATCGTCAGACCTGCTCATGTGACCCACGCGGAGCCCACAACGCTGACTTGTCCAATTATTGGGTTTAAACCCAAGACTTTGTATATAACATGGCTGAAGAAGGACCAGAGGAACCAGCAGACGCAGCTCGTAACCTGGAAATCTAATGATGGGACCGACATAAGAGATGATATCCACAACGTGACAGAGAATGAGCAGGACGACAAGTCCTACGGTTTTTTAAGCGCCATCACGATAAGACCAAGTGTGAGGGAAGATGATGGAGTCCTATACATCTGTAGAACCTATCACCCCGCGACAGAGCACCAGGCAGAGCAAGAACTGGTCCTGAAGGTTACAGGTGAGAAGTTCAGGTGATGTAAGAACATTACAGGTGAGAGGTACAGGTGATGTAAGAACATTACAGGTGAGAAGTTCAGGTGATGTAAGAACATTACAGGTGAGGGGTTCAGGTGATGTAAGAACATTACAGGTGGGAGGTACAGGTGATGTAAGAACATTACAGGTGAGGGGTTCAGGTGATGTAAGAACATTACAGGTGAGGAGTTCAGGTGATGTAAGAACATTACAGGTGAGAGGTTCAGGTGATGTAAGAACATTACAGGTGAGGTGTTCAGGTGATGTAAGAACATTACAGGTGAGAGCTACAGGTCATGTTTGGCCATTACAGGTGAGAGGTACAGGTGATATTAGGGCATTACAGATGACAGATACAGGTCGTATTGGGGCATTACAGGTGAGAGGTTCAGGTGGTGTTAGGACAGTACAAGTGAGAGGTACAGGTGGTATTGTGACATTACAGGTGGTATTGTGACATTACAGGTGGTATTGTGACATTACAGGTGGCATTGTGACATTACAGGTGAGGGGTTCAGGTGGTATTAGGACATTACAGGTGAGAGGTTCGGGCGGTATTAGGACATTACAGGTAAGAGGTTCAGGTAGTATTGTGACATTACAGGTAAGAGGTTCAGGTGGTATTAGGACATTACAGGTGAGAGGTTCAGGTGGTATTCAGACATTACAGGTAAGAGGTTCAGGTGGTATTGTGACATTACAGGTAAGAGGTACACGTGGTATTGGGACATCACAGGTAAGAGGTTCAGGTGGTATTGTGACATTACAGGTAAGAGGTACAGGTGGTATTGTGACATTACAGGTGAGGGGTTCAGGTGATGTAAGAACATTACAGGTGGGAGGTACAGGTGATGTAAGAACATTACAGGTGAGGGGTTCAGGTGATGTAAGAACATTACAGGTGAGGGGTTCAGGTGATGTAAGAACATTACAGGTGAGAGGTTCAGGTGATGTAAGAACATTACAGGTGAGGTGTTCAGGTGATGTAAGAACATTACAGGTGAGAGCTACAGGTCATGTTTGGCCATTACAGGTGAGAGGTACAGGTGATATTAGGGCATTACAGGTGAGAGGTTCAGGTGGTGTTAGGACAGTACAAGTGAGAGGTACAGGTGGTATTGTGACATTACAGGTGGTATTGTGACATTACAGGTGAGGGGTTCAGGTGGTATTGTGACATTACAGGTAAGAGGTTCAGGTGGTATTAGGACATTACAGGTGAGAGGTTCAGGTGGTATTCAGACATTACAGGTAAGAGGTTCAGGTGGTATTGTGACATTACAGGTAAGAGGTACACGTGGTATTGGGACATCACAGGTAAGAGGTTCAGGTGGTATTAGGACATTACAGGTGAGAGGTTCAGGTGGTATTCAGACATTACAGGTAAGAGGTTCAGGTGGTATTGTGACATTACAGGTAAGAGGTACAGGTGGTATTGTGACATTACAGGTGAGAGGTTCAGGTGGTATTGTGACGTTACAGGTGAGAGGTTCAGGTGGTATTGTGACGTTACAGGTGAGAGGTTCAGGTGGTATTGTGACGTTACAGGTGAGAGGTACACGTGGTATTGAGACATTACAGGTGACACACAGATGTTATTGTGACATTACAGGTGAGGGACATGTATATAAGGCCAGCTCAGAATATTGGCTACTAGCTGACTCCTGACTGCTGGATCCATCTCCCAGTTTGTGATTTTCTTCCACCACAAATCAGACTGGTCCAAGTTTTGCTGCATTTTAAGTCCATTATAGCCAAGTCCATACAACTGACTGACATGTGCCACAGTATTCTCTCACCGGGTGCCATGCCGGCAGGGGTCAGCACTGAAGATGTCCAGCCCGTCCAACCCAAGTCATCCATCGGAGGTGTGAATAGACCTTTATTTTGTGTAATTTGCACCAGATGGACCAATAGCTTCTCTCCTGCCGTCATGTTCCATATTCTATAATGTTCGGTTTATTGCAGTTGTAGATTTGTGCTGCAGGGTAAAAGCATCCGGCATAAATGTGACCTGACAAGTGCATATTATAGTGATGAAAAAGAACTGATATAGTGGCAACATATGCCGCAGCGCTTCACAACTGAGAAGTAACATTATAATAGAGCTTACACTACAAGAGACAGGACACTGACCATAAGAGCTTACACTCTACAGGAGAGGACACTGCTGATCATAAGAGCTTACACTCTACAGGAGAGACACTGCTGACCATAAGAGCTTACACTCTACAGGAGAGAGGATCCCGCTGACCATAAGAGCTTACACTCTACAGGAGAGACACTGCTGACCATAAGAGCTTACACTCTACAGGAGAGACACTGCTGACCATAAGAGCTTACACTCTACAGGAGAGGACACTGCTGATCATAAGAGCTTACACTCTACAGGAGAGACACTGCTGACCATAAGAGCTTACACTCTACAGGAGAGAGGATCCCGCTGACCATAAGAGCTTACACTCTACAGGAGAGACACTGCTGACCATAAGAGCTTACACTCTACAGGAGAGACACTGCTGACCATAAGAGCTTACACTCTACAGGAGAGACACTGCTGACCATAAGAGCTTACACTCTACAGGAGAGAGGACCCTGCTGACCATAAGAGCTTACACTCTACAGGAGAGACACCGCTGACCATAAGAGCTTACACTCTACAGGAGAGACACTGCTGACCATAAGAGCTTACACTCTACAGGAGAGACACTGCTGACCATAAGAGCTTACACTACAAGAGAGAGGACCCCGCTGACCACAAGAGCTTACACTCTACAGGAGAGACACTGCTGACCATAAGAGCTTACACTCTACAGGAGAGGACACTGCTGATCATAAGAGCTTACACTCTACAGGAGAGACACTGCTGACCATAAGAGCTTACACTCTACAGGAGAGAGGATCCCGCTGACCATAAGAGCTTACACTCTACAGGAGAGACACTGCTGACCATAAGAGCTTACACTCTACAGGAGAGACACTGCTGACCATAAGAGCTTACACTCTACAGGAGAGACACTGCTGACCATAAGAGCTTACACTCTACAGGAGAGAGGACCCTGCTGACCATAAGAGCTTACACTCTACAGGAGAGACACCGCTGACCATAAGAGCTTACACTCTACAGGAGAGACACTGCTGACCATAAGAGCTTACACTCTACAGGAGAGACACTGCTGACCATAAGAGCTTACACTACAAGAGAGAGGACCCCGCTGACCACAAGAGCTTACACTCTACAGGAGAGACACTGCTGACCATAAGAGCTTACACTGTACAGGAGAGAGGACCGGGCTGACCATAAGAGCTTACACTCTACAGGAGAGAGGACACTGCTGATCATAAGAGCTTACACTCTACAGGAGAGACACTGCTGATCATAAGAGCTTACACTCTACAGGAGAGAGGACACTGCTGACCATAAGAGCTTACACTCTACAGGAGAGAGGACCCCGCTGACCACAAGAGCTTACACTACAAGAGAGAGGACACTGCTGACCACAAGAGCTTACACTCTACAGGAGAGAGGACCGGGCTGACCATAAGAGCTTACACTCTACAGGAGAGAGGACCCTGCTGACCATAAGAGCTTACACTCTACAGGAGAGACACTGCTGACCATAAGAGCTTACACTCTACAGGAGAGAGGACCCCGCTGACCATAAGAGCTTACACTCTACAGGAGAGACACTGCTGACCATAAGAGCTTACACTCTACAGGAGAGAGGACCGGGCTGACCATAAGAGCTTACACTCTACAGGAGAGAGGACCCTGCTGACCACAAGAGCTTACACTCTTCAGGAGAGAGGACACTGCTGACCATAAGAGCTTACACTCTACAGGAGAGACACTGCTGACCATAAGAGCTTACACTCTACAGGAGAGAGGACAGTGCTGACCATAAGAGCTTACACTCTACAGGACAGAGGACCCTGCTGATCATAAGAGCTTACACTCTACAGGAGAGACACTGCTGATCATAAGAGCTTACACTCTACAGGAGAGACACTGCTGATCATAAGAGCTTACACTCTACAGGAGAGAGGACACTGCTGACCATAAGAGCTTACACTACAAGAGAGAGCATCCAGCTGACCACAAGAGCTTACACTCTACAGGAGAGAGGACCGGGCTGACCATAAGAGCTTACACTCTACAGGAGAGAGGACCCTGCTGACCATAAGAGCTTACACTCTACAGGAGAGAGGACACTGCTGACCATAAGAGCTTACACTCTACAGGAGAGAGGACACTGCTGACCATAAGAGCTTACACTCTACAGGAGAGACACTGCTGACCATAAGAGCTTACACTACAAGAGAGAGCATCCAGCTGACCACAGGAGCTTACACTCTACAGGAGAGAGGACACTGCTGACCATAAGAGCTTACACTCTACAGGAGAGAGGACCCTGCTGACCATAAGAGCTTACACTCTACAGGAGAGACACTGCTGACCACAAGAGCTTACACTACAAGAGAGAGCATCCAGCTGACCACAGGAGCTTACACTCTACAGGAGAGAGGACACTGCTGACCATAAGAGCTTACACTCTACAGGAGAGAGGACCCTGCTGACCATAAGAGCTTACACTCTACAGGAGAGACACTGCTGACCATAAGAGCTTACACTCTACAGGAGAGAGGACCGGGCTGACCATAAGAGCTTACACTCTACAGGAGAGAGGACCCTGCTCATCATAAAAGCTTACACTCTACAGGAGAGACACTGCTGACCATAAGAGCTTACACTCTACAGGAGAGACACTGCTGACCATAAGAGCTTACACTCTACAGGAGAGACACTGCTGGCCACAAGAGCTTACACTACAAGAGAGAGGACACTGCTGACCACAAGAGCTTACACTCTACAGGAGAGAGGACCGGGCTGACCATAAGAGCTTACACTCTACAGGAGAGAGGACCCTGCTGATCATAAGAGCTTACACTCTACAGGAGAGACACTGCTGACCATAAGAGCTTACACTCTACAGGAGAGAGGACCCCGCTGACCATAAGAGCTTACACTCTACAGGAGAGACACTGCTGACCATAAGAGCTTACACTCTACAGGACAGAGGACCCTGCTGATCATAAGAGCTTACACTCTACAGGAGAGACACTGCTGACCATAAGAGCTTACACTCTACAGGAGAGAGGACCCTGTTGACCATAAGAGCTTACACTCTACAGGAGAGAGGACCCTGCTGATCATAAGAGCTTACACTCTACAGGAGAGAGGACACTGCTGAACATAAGAGCTTACACTCTACGAGAGAGGACCGGGCTGACCATAAGATCTTACACTCTACAGGAGAGACACTGCTGACCATAACAGCTTACACTCTACAGGAGAGACACTGCTGACCATAAGAGCTTACACTCTACAGGAGAGACACTGCTGACCACAAGAGCTTACACTACAAGAGAGAGCATCCAGCTGACCACAAGAGCTTACACTCTACAGGAGAGAGGACACTGCTGACCATAAGAGCTTACACTCTACAGGAGAGACACTGCTGACCATAAGAGCTTACACTCTACAGGAGAGAGGACACTGCTGACCATAAGAGCTTACACTCTACAGGAGAGAGGACACTGCTGACCATAAGAGCTTACACTCTACAGGAGAGAGGACACTGCTGATCATAAGAGCTTACACTCTACAGGAGAGACACTGCTGACCATAAGAGCTTACACTCTACAGGAGAGACACTGCTGACCATAAGAGCTTACACTCTACAGGAGAGACACTGCTGGCCACAAGAGCTTACACTACAAGAGAGAGGACACTGCTGACCACAAGAGCTTACACTCTACAGGAGAGAGGACCGGGCTGACCATAAGAGCTTACACTCTACAGGAGAGAGGACCCTGCTGATCATAAGAGCTTACACTCTACAGGAGAGACACTGCTGACCATAAGAGCTTACACTCTACAGGAGAGACACTGCTGACCATAAGAGCTTACACTCTACAGGAGAGAGGACCGGGCTGACCATAAGAGCTTACACTCTACAGGAGAGAGGACCCTGCTCATCATAAAAGCTTACACTCTACAGGAGAGACACTGCTGGCCACAAGAGCTTACACTACAAGAGAGAGGACACTGCTGACCACAAGAGCTTACACTCTACAGGAGAGAGGACCGGGCTGACCATAAGAGCTTACACTCTACAGGAGAGAGGACCCTGCTGATCATAAGAGCTTACACTCTACAGGAGAGACACTGCTGACCATAAGAGCTTACACTCTACAGGAGAGAGGACCCCGCTGACCATAAGAGCTTACACTCTACAGGAGAGACACTGCTGACCATAAGAGCTTACACTCTACAGGACAGAGGACCCTGCTGATCATAAGAGCTTACACTCTACAGGAGAGACACTGCTGACCATAAGAGCTTACACTCTACAGGAGAGAGGACACTGCTGATCATAAGAGCTTACACTACAAGAGAGAGCATCCAGCTGACCACAAGAGCTTACACTCTACAGGAGAGAGGACCGGGCTGACCATAAGAGCTTACACTCTACAGGAGAGAGGATCCCGCTGACCATAAGAGCTTACACTCTACAGGAGAGACACTGCTGACCACAAGAGCTTACACTCTACAGGAGAGAGGACACTGCTGATCATAAGAGCTTACACTCTACAGGAGAGAGGACACTGCTGACCATAAGAGCTTACACTCTACAGGAGAGACACTGCTGACCATAAGAGCTTACACTCTACAGGAGAGAGGACCCTGCTGACCACAAGAGCTTACACTCTACAGGAGAGACACTGCTGACCATAAGAGCTTACACTCTACAGGAGAGAGGACACTGCTGACCATAAGAGCTTACACTCTACAGGAGAGAGGACACTGCTGACCATAAGAGCTTACACTCTACAGGAGAGACACTGCTGACCATAAGAGCTTACACTCTACAGGAGAGACACTGCTGACCATAAGAGCTTACACTCTACAGGAGAGACACTGCTGATCATAAGAGCTTACACTCTACAGGAGAGAGAACCCTGCTGACCATAAGAGCTTACACTCTACAGGAGAGACACTGCTAACCATAAGAGCTTACACTCTACAGGAGAGACACTGCTGACCATAAGAGCTTACACTCTACAGGAGAGAGGACCCCGCTGACCATAAGAGCTTACACTCTACAGGAGAGACACTGCTGACCATAAGGGCTTACACTCTACAGGAGAGAGGACACTGCTGACCATAAGAGCTTACACTCTACAGGAGAGAGGACCCTGCTGACCATAAGAGCTTACACTCTACAGGAGAGAGGACCCTGCTGATCATAAGAGCTTACACTCTACAGGAGAGACACTGCTGACCATAAGAGCTTACACTCTACAGGAGAGACACTGCTGATCATAAGAGCTTACACTCTTCAGGAGAGAGGATTCCGCTGACCATAAGAGCTTACACTCTACAGGAGAGAGGACACTGCTGACCATAAGAGCTTACACTCTACAGGAGAGACACTGCTGACCATAAGAGCTTACACTCTACAGGAGAGGGGACCCTGCTGACCATAAGAGCTTACACTCTACAGGAGAGAGGACCCTGCTGATCATAAGAGCTTACACTCTACAGGAGAGAGGACCCTGCTGATCATAAGAGCTTACACTCTACAGAAGAAGACACTGCTGACCATAAGAGCTTACACTCTACAGGAGAGAGGACCCTGCTGATCATAAGAGCTTACACTCTACAGGAGAGACACTGCTGACCATAAGAGCTTACACTCTACAGGAGAGAGGACACTGCTGACCATAAGAGCTTACACTCTACAGGAGAGAGGATCCCGCTGACCATAAGAGCTTACACTCTACAGGAGAGACACTGCTGACCATAAGAGCTTACACTCTACAGGACAGAGGACCCTGCTGATCATAAGAGCTTACACTCTACAGGAGAGAGGACCCTGCTGATCATAAGAGCTTACACTCTACAGAAGAAGACACTGCTGATCATAAGAGCTTACACTCTACAGGAGAGAGGATCCCGCTGACCATAAGAGCTTACACTCTACAGGAGAGACACTGCTGACCATAAGAGCTTACACTCTACAGGAGAGACACTGCTGACCATAAGAGCTTACACTCTACAGGAGAGACACTGCTGACCATAAGAGCTTACAATCTACAGGAGAGAGGACACTGCTGACCATAAGAGCTTACACTCTACAGGAGAGAGGACACTGCTGACCATAAGAGCTTACACTCTACAGGAGAAACACTGCTGACCATAAGAGCTTACACTCTACAGGAGAGACACTGCTGACCATAAGAGCTTACACTCTACAGGAGAGAGGACACGGCTGACCATAAGAGCTTACACTCTACAGGAGAGAGGACCCTGCTGACTATAAGAGCTTACACTCTACAGGAGAGAGGACACTGCTGACCATAAGAGCTTACACTCTACAGGAGAGAGGACACTGCTGACCATAAGAGCTTACACTCTACAGGAAAGAGGACCCTGCTGACCACAAGAGCTTACACTCTACAGGAGAGACACTGCTGACCACAAGAGCTTACACTCTACAGGAGAGAGGACCCTGCTGACCACAAGAGCTTACACTCTACAGGAGAGACACTGCTGACCATAAGAGCTTACACTCTACAGGAGAGAGGACACTGCTGATCATAAGAGCTTACACTCTACAGGAGAGACACTGCTGACCATAAGAGCTTACACTCTACAGGAGAGACACTGCTGACCATAAGAGCTTACACTCTACAGGAGAGACACTGCTGACCATAAGAGCTTACACTCTACAGGAGAGACACTGCTGACCATAAGAGCTTACACTCTTCAGGAGAGAGGACACTGCTGACCATAAGAGCTTACACTCTACAGGAGAGACACTGCTGACCATAAGAGCTTACACTCTACAGGAGAGAGGACACTGCTGACCATAAGAGCTTACACTCTACAGGAGAGACACTGCTGACCATAAGAGCTTACACTCTACAGGAGAGAGGACACTGCTGACCACAAGAGCTTACACGCTACAGGAGAGAGGACAATGCTGACCACAAGAGCTTACACTCTACAGGAGAGAGGACACTGCTGACCATAAGAGCTTACACTCTACAGGAGAGACACTGCTGACCATAAGAGCTTACACTCTACAGGAGAGACACTGCTGACCATAAGAGCTTACACTCTACAGGAGAGAGGATCCCGCTGACCATAAGAGCTTACAGTCTACAGGAGAGACACTGCTGATCATAAGAGCTTACGCTCTACAGGAGAGACACTGCTGACCATAAGAGCTTACACTCTACAGGAGAGACACTGCTGACCATAAGAGCTTACACTCTACAGGAGAGACACTGCTGACCATAAAAGCTTACACTCTACAGGAGAGAGGACACTGCTGACCATAAGAGCTTACACTCTACAGGAGAGAGGACCCTGCTGACCACAAGAGCTTACACTCTACAGGAGAGAGGACACTGCTGACCATAAGAGCTTACACTCTACAGGAGACACCGCTGATCATAAGAGCTTACACTCTACAGGAGAGACACCGCTGATCATAAGAGCTTACACTCTACAGGAGAGACACTGCTGACCATAAGAGCTAACACTCTACAGGAGAGACACTGCTGACCATAAGAGCTTACACTTTACAGGAGAGACACTGCTGACCATAAGAGCTTACACTCTACAGGAGAGACACTGCTGATCATAAGAGCTTACATTCTACAGGAGAGAGGACACTGCTGACCATAAGAGCTTACACTCTACAGGAGAGAGGACACTGCTGACCATAAGAGCTTACACTCTACAGGAGAGAGGACACTGCTGACCATAAGAGCTTACACTCTACAGGAGAGACACTGCTGATCATAAGAGCTTACATTCTACAGGAGAGAGGACACTGCTGACCATAAGAGCTTACACTCTACAGGAGGGAGGACACTGCTGACCATAAGAGCTTACACTCTACAGGAGAGAGGACACTGCTGACCATAAGAGCTTACACTCTGCAGGAGAGAGGACACTGCTGACCATAAGAGCTTACACTCTACAGGAGAGAGGATCCCGCTGACCATAAGAGCTTACACTCTAAGAGTAACATGACAAGGTGCAGGGAGCCGGCCCCTTGTGTTGGGGGAATGTATATAAAGCTGCATGAATCATGAAATGATGAGAGCTGTAGTTCATTGTCTGAGTGGGTTGGTAGATGAAGGTGCATGATGGTTCAGCATTGTGAAGCTTTGTATATTAGGAGGAAACTCATGAAAATTATTCCACAAAAAAAAAGTGACCAGTGTAACGAGCGACAGAGAGCAGCGGCATCCGTATAACCGCCAGATAGAGAGCAGCGGCATCAGTATAATGGCTTATCGGAGAGATCCCTCTGGCGGCTGCATTCATGTTGGAGTGAAGTGGAGCTGGTATATTAGTATATTATATAATGTTCTGATCCTCTCTGATGACACGTGTGATGTTCTGATCCTCTCTGATGACACGTGTCATGTTCTGATCCTCTCTGATGACACGTGTCATGTTCTGATCCTCTCTGATGACACGTGTGATGTTCTGATCCTCTCTGATGACACGTGTGATTGCTTGATCCTCTCTGATGACACGTGTCATGTTCTGATCCTCTCTGATGACACGTGTGATGTTCTGATCCTCTCTGATGACACGTGTAATGTTCTGATCCTCTCTGATGACACGTGTGATGTTCTGATCCTCTCTGATGACACGTGTGATGTTCTGATCCTCTCTGATGACATGTGTGATGTTCTGATCCTCTCTGATGACACGTGTAATGTTCTGATCCTCTCTGATGACATGTGTGATGTTCTGATCCTCTTTGATGACACGTGTGATGTTCTGATCCTCTCTGATGACACGTGTCATGTTTCCTCAGCTGTTCCCGTCATGGATCCCATAAAGAAGGCACAGAACAAGATCTACATGGGGGACATCATGAATCTGTCTTGTAAAATCCATTCATTTTACCCGTCACCTATAGAGGTTACATGGCTCGCAGAAGATGGACGGTCACTGCCCTCTGTCATCACTGACCTCCTCCTTGACCAGACTGGTCTGTACCATGTCACCAGCTCCATGAACTACTCCCCGACACTGAAAGACCTGCAAAAGAAGTTTACATGTGAAGTGAAACATCAAAGTACTGGAGTCCCGAGAACCGCTACATGGAGACTGGAAGATATAGGTGAGAGATGATGATCCCCCTATATACTGTGCCCACCCGTGTTATTCAATACCCCTGACTCAATACTGTACTGTATATGACACCGCTGTTATTCTATATTATACATCACTGACTCCATACTGTACTGTATATAACACCGCTGTTATTCTATATCACACATCACTGACTCCATACTGTACTGTATATGACACCGCTGTTATTCTATATCACACATCACTGACTCCATACTGTACTGTATATGACACCGCTGTTATTCTATATCACACATCCCTGACTCCATACTGTACTGTATATGACACTGCTGTTATTCTATATCACAGATCACTGACTCCATACTGTACTGTATATGACACCGCTGTTATTCTATATCACACGTCACTGACTCCATACTGTACTGTATATGACACTGCTGTTATTCTATATCACACATCCCTGACTCCATACTGTACTGTACATGACACCGCTGTTATTCTATATCACACATCACTGACTCCATACTGTACTGTATATGACACCGCTGTTATTCTATATCACACATCACTGAATCCATACTGTACTGTATATGACACCGCTGTTATTCTATATCACACATCACTGACTCCATACTGTACTGTATATGACACCGCTGTTATTCTATATCACACATCACTGACTCCATACTGTACTGTATATGACACCGCTGTTATTCTATATCACACATCCCTCCTGTCTCCATACTGTACTGTATATGACACCGCTGTTATTCTATATCACACATCACTGACTCCATACTGTACTGTATATGACACCGCTGTTATTCTATATCACACATCGCTGACTCCATACTGTACTGTATATGACACCGCTGTTATTCTATATCACACATCACTGACTCCATACTGTACTGTATATGACACCGCTGTTATTCTATATCACACATCACTGACTCCATACTGTACTGTATATGACACCGCTGTTATTCAATCTCACACATCCCTGACTCCATACTGTACTGTATACGACACTGCTGTTATTCTATATCACACATCCCTGACTCCATACTGTACTGTATATGATACCGCTGTTATTCTATATCACACATCGCTGACTCCATACTGTACTGTATATGACACCGCTGTTATTCTATATCACAGATCACTGACTCCATACTGTACTGTATACGACACTGCTGTTATTCTATATCACACATCACTGACTCCATACTGTACTGTATGACACCGCTGTTATTCTATATCACACAGCACTGACTCCATACTGTACTGTATATGACACCACTGTTATTCTATATCACACATCCCTGACTCCATACTGTACTGTGTATGACACTGCTGTTATTCTATATCACACATCGCTGACTCCATAATGTACTGTATATGACACTGCTGTTATTCTATATCACACATCACTGACTCCATACTGTACTGTATATGACACCGCTGTTATTCTATATCACACATCACTGACTCCATACTGTACTGTATATGACACCGCTGTTATTCTATATCACACATCACTGACTCCATACTGTACTGTATATGACACCACTGTTATTCTATATCACAGATCACTGACTCCATACTGTACTGTATATGACACCACTGTTATTCTATATCACAGATCACTGACTCCGTACTGTACTGTATATGACACTGCTGTTATTCTATATCACACATCACTGACTCCATACTGTACTGTATACGACACTGCTGTTATTCTATATCACACATCACTGACTCCATACTGTACTGTATGACACCACTGTTATTCTATATCACACAGCACTGACTCCATACTGTACTGTATATGATACCACTGTTATTCTATATCACAGATCACTGACTCCATACTGTGCTGTATATGACACTGCTGTTATTCTATATCACACATCACTGACTCCATACTGTACTGTATATGACACCGCTGTTATTCTGTATCACACATCACTGACTCCATACTGTAATGTATATGACATTGCTGTTATTCTATATCACACATCCCTGACTCCATACTGTACTGTATATGACACCGCTGTTATTCTATATCACACATCACTGACTCCATACTGTACTGTATATGACACCGCTGTTATTCTATATCACACATCACTGACTCCATACTGTACTGTATATGACACCGCTGTTCTTCTATATCACACATCACTGACTCCATACTGTACTGTATATGACACCGCTGTTATTCTATATCACACATCCCTGACTCCGTACTGTACTGTATATGACACTGCTGTTATTCTATATCACACAGCACTGACTCCATACTGTACTGTATATGACACCGCTGTTATTCTATATCACACATCACTGACTCCATACTGTACTGTATATGACACCGCTTTTATTCTATATCACACATCACTGACTCCATACTGTACTGTATATGACACCGCTGTTATTCTATATCACACATCACTGACTCCATACTGTACTGTATATGACACCGCTGTTATTCTATATCACACATCCCTGTCTCCATACTGTGCTGTATATGACACCGCTGTTATTCTATATCACAGATCACTGACTCCATACTGTACTGTATATGACACCGCTGTTATTCTATATTACACATCACTGACTCCATACTGTACTGTATATGACACCGCTGTTATTCTATATCACACAGCACTGACTCCATACTGTACTGTATATGACACCACTGTTATTCTATATCACAGATCACTGACTCCATACTGTACTGTATATGACACCGCTGTTATTCTATATCACACATCAATGACTCCATACTGTACTGTATATGACACCGCTGTTATTCTATATCACACATCACTGACTCCATACTGTACTGTATATGACACCGCTGTTATTCTATATCACAGATCACTGACTCCATACTGTACTGTATATGACACCACTGTTATTCTATATCACACATCCCTGACTCCATACTATACTGTATATGACACCACTGTTATTCTATATCACACATCACTGACTCCATACTGTACTATATATGACACCGCTGTTATTCTATATCACACATTCCTGACTCCATACTGTACTGTATATGACACCGCAGTTATTCTATATCACACATCCCTGACTCCATACTGTACTGTATGACACCTCTGTTATTCTATATCACACATCACTGACTCCATACTGTACTGTATATGATACCGCTGTTATTCTATATCTCAGATCACTGACTCCATACTGTACTGTATATGACACTGCTGTTATTCTATATCACACATCCCTGACTCCATACTGTACTGTATATGACACCGCTGTTATTCTATATCACACATCACTGACTCCATACTGTACTGTATATGACACCGCTGTTATTCTATATCACACATCACTGACTCCATACTGTACTGTATATGACACCGCTGTTATTCTATATCACACATCACTGACTCCATACTGTACTGTATATGACACCACAGTTATTCTATATCACACATCACTGATTCCATACTGTACTGTATATGACACCGCTGTTATTCTATATCACAGATCACTAACTCCATACTGTACTGTATATGACACTGCTGTTATTCTATATCACACATCACTGACTCCATACTGTACTGTATATGACACCGCTGTTATTCTATATTACACAACACTGACTCCATACTGTACTGTATATGACACCGCTGTTATTCTATATCACACATCACTGACTCCATACTGTACTGTATATGACACCGCTGTTATTCTATATCACACATCACTGACTCCATACTGTACTGTATATGACACCGCTGTTATTCTATATCACAGATCACTGACTCCATACTGTACTGTATATGACACCGCTGTTATTCTATATCACACATCACTGACTCCATACTGTACTGTATATGACACTGCTGTTATTCTATATCACACATCACTGACTCCATACTGTACTGTATATGACACCGCTGTTATTCTATATTACACAACACTGACTCCATACTGTACTGTATATGACACCGCTGTTATTCTATATCACACATCACTGACTCCATACTGTACTGTATATGACACCGCTGTTATTCTATATCACACATCACTGACTCCATACTGTACTGTATATGACACCGCTGTTATTCTATATCACAGATCACTGACTCCATACTGTACTGTATATGACACCGCTGTTATTCTATATCACACATCACTGACTCCATACTGTACTGTATATGACACTGCTGTTATTCTATATCACACATCACTGACTCCATACTGTACTGTATATGACACTGCTGTTATTCTATATCACACATCACTGACTCCATACTGTACTGTATATGACACCGCTGTTATTCTATATCACACATCAATGACTCCATACTGTACTGTATATGATACCGCTGTTATTCTATATCACACATCACTGACTCCATACTGTACTGTATATGACACTGCTGTTATTCTATATCACACGTCCCTGACTCCATACTGTACTGTATATGACACCGCTGTTATTCTATATCACACATCACTGACTCCATACTGTACTGTATATGACACCGCTGTTATTCTATATCACACATCCCTCCTGTCTCCATACTGTACTGTATATGACACCGCTGTTATTCTATATCACACATTACTGACTCCATACTGTACTGTATGACACTGCTGTTATTCTATATCACACATCACTGACTCCATACTGTACTGTATATGACACTGCTGTTATTCTATATCACACATCACTGACTCCATACTGTACTGTATATGACACCGTTGTTATTCTATATCACACATCACTGACTCCATACTGTACTGTATATGACACCGCTTTTATTCTATATCACAGATCACTGACTCCATACTGTACTGTATATGACACCGCTGTTATTCTATATCACAGATCACTGACTCCATACTGTACTGTATATGACACCGCTGTTATTCTATATCACACATCACTGACTCCATACTGTACTGTATATGACACCGCTGTTATTCTATATCACACATCCCTGACTCCATACTGTACTGTATATGACACCGCTGTTATTCTATATCACACATCACTGACTCCATACTGTACTGTATATGACACCGCTGTTATTCTATATCACACATCCCTGACTCCATACTGTACTGTATATGACACCGCTGTTATTCTATATCACACATCCCTGACTCCATACTGTACTGTATGACACCGCTGTTATTCTATATCACACATCACTGACTCCATACTGTACTGTATATGATACCGCTGTTATTCTATATCACAGATCACTGACTCCATACTGTACTGTATATGACACTGCTGTTATTCTATATCACACATCCCTGACTCCATACTGTACTGCATATGACACCGCTGATATTCTATATCACACAGCACTGATTCCATACTGTATTGTATATGATACCGCTGTTATTCTATATCACACATCACTGACTCCATACTGTACTGTATATGACACTGCTGTTATTCTATATCACACATCACTGACTCCATACTGTACTGTATATGACACCGTTGTTATTCTATATCACACATCCCTGACTCCATACTGTACTGTATATGACACCGCTGTTATTCTATATCACACATCCCTGACTCCATACTGTACTGTATATGACACCGCTGTTATTCTATATCACAGATCACTGACTCCATACTGTACTGTATATGACACCGCTGTTATTCTATATTACACATCACTGACTCCATACTGTACTGTATATGACACCACTGTTATTCTATATCACACAGCACTGATTCCATACTGTACTGTATATGACACCACTGTTATTCTATATCACAGATCACTGACTCCATACTGTACTGTATATGACACCGCTGTTATTCTATATCACACATCCCTGACTCCATACTGTACTGTATATGACACCGCTGATATTCTATATCACACATTACTGACTCCATACTGTACTGTATATGACACCGCTGTTATTCTATATCACACATCACTGACTCCATACTGTACTGTATATGACACCGCTGTTATTCTATATCACACATCACTGACTCCATACTGTACTGTATATGACACCGCTGTTATTCTATATCACACATCACTGACTCCATACTGTACTGTATATGACACCGCTGTTATTCTATATCACACATCACTGACTCCATACTGTACTGTATATGACACCGCTGTTATTCTATATCACACATCACTGACTCCATACTGTACTGTATATGACACCGCTATTATTCTATATCACACATCACTGACTCCATACTGTACTGTATATGACACCGCTGTTATTCTATATCACACATCACTGACTCCATACTGTACTGTATATGACACCGCTGTTATTCTATATCACACATCCCTCCTGTCTCCATACTGTACTGTATATGACACCGCTGTTATTCTATATCACACATTACTGACTCCATACTGTACTGTATGACACTGCTGTTATTCTATATCACACATCACTGACTCCATACCGTACTGTATATGACACTGCTGTTATTCTATATCACACATCACTGACTCCATACTGTATTGTATATGATACCGCTGTTATTCTATATCACACATCACTGACTCCATACTGTACTGTATATGACACTGCTGTTATTCTATAACACACATCACTGACTCCATACTGTACTGTATATGACACCGTTGTTATTCTATATCACACATCCCTGACTCCATACTGTACTGTATATGACACCGCTGTTATTCTATATCACACATCCCTGACTCCATACTGTACTGTATATGACACCGCTGTTATTCTATATCACAGATCACTGACTCCATACTGTACTGTATATGACACCGCTGTTATTCTATATCACACATCACTGACTCCATACTGTACTGTATATGACACCGCTGTTATTCTATATCACACATCACTGACTCCATACTGTACTGTATATGACACCGCTGTTATTCTATATCACACATCACTGACTCCATACTGTACTGTATATGACACCGCTGTTATTCTATATTACACATCACTGACTCCATACTGTACTGTATATGACACTGCTGTTATTCTATATTACACATCACTGACTCCATACTGTACTGTATATGACACCGCTGTTATTCTATATCACACATCACTGACTCCATACTGTACTGTATATGACACTGCTGTTATTCTATATCACACATCACTGACTCCATACTGTACTGTATATGACACCGCTGTTATTCTATATCACACATCACTGACTCCATACTGTACTGTATATGACACCGCTGTTATTCTATATCACACATCACTGACTCCATACTTTACTGTATATGACACCGCTGTTATTCTATATCACACATCACTGGCTCCATACTGTACTGTATATGACACCGCTGTTATTCTATATCACAGATCACTGACTCCATACTGTACTGTATATGACACTGCTGTTATTCTATATCACACATCACTGACTCCATACTGTACTGTATATGACACTGCTGTTATTCTATATCACACATCACTGACTCCATACTGTACTGTATATGACACCGCTGTTATTCTATATCACACATTACTGACTCCATACTGTACTGTATGACACTGCTGTTATTCTATATCACACATCACTGACTCCATACCGTACTGTATATGACACTGCTGTTATTCTATATCACACATCACTGACTCCATACTGTATTGTATATGATACCGCTGTTATTCTATATCACACATCACTGACTCCATACTGTACTGTATATGACACTGCTGTTATTCTATATCACACATCACTGACTCCATACTGTACTGTATATGACACCGCTGTTATTCTATATCACACATCCCTGACTCCATACTGTACTGTATATGACACCGCTGTTATTCTATATCACACATCCCTGACTCCATACTGTACTGTATATGACACCGCTGTTATTCTATATCACACATCCCTGACTCCATACTGTACTGTATATGACACCGCTGTTATTCTATATCACACATCACTGACTCCATACTGTACTGTATATGACACTGCTGTTATTCTATATCACACATCCCTGACTCCATACTGTACTGTATATGACACCGCTGTTATTCTATATCACACATCCCTGACTCCATACTGTACTGTATATGACACCGCTGTTTTTCTATATCACAGATCACTGACTCCATACTGTACTGTATATGACACCGCTGTTATTCTATATCACACATCACTGACTCCATACTGTACTGTATATGACACCACTGTTATTCTATATCACACAGCACTGATTCCATACTGTACTGCATATGACACCGCTGTTCTTCTATATCACACATCCCTGACTCCATACTGTACTGTATATGACACCGCTGTTATTCTATATCACAGATCACTGACTCCATACTGTACTGTATATGACACCGCTGTTATTCTATATCACACATCACTGACTCCATACTGTACTGTATATGACACCACTGTTATTCTATATCACACATCCCTGACTCCATACTGTACTGTATATGACACCGCTGTTATTCTATATCACACATCACTGACTCCATACTGTACTCTATATCACATATCACTGACTCCATACTGTACTGTATATGACACCGCTGTTATTCTATATCACACATCACTGACTACATATTGTACTGTATATGACACCGCTGTTATTCTATATCACACATCACTGACTCCATACTGTACTGTATATGACACCGCTGTTATTCTATATCACACATCCCTGACTCCATACTGTACTGTATATGACACTGCTGTTATTCTATATCACACATCACTGACTCCATACTGTACTGTATATGACACCGCTGTTATTCTATATCACACATCCCTGACTCCATACTGTACTGTATATGACACTGCTGTTATTCTATATTACACATCACTGACTCCATACTGTACTGTATATGACACCGCTGTTATTCTATATCACACATCACTGACTCCATACTGTACTGTATATGACACTGCTGTTATTCTATATCACACATCACTGACTCCATACTGTACTGTATATGACACCGCTGTTATTCTATATCACACATCACTGACTCCATACTGTACTGTATATGACACCGCTGTTATTCTATATCACACATCACTGACTCCATACTGTACTGTATATGACACGGCTGTTATTCTATATCACACATCACTGACTCCATACTGTATTGTATATGATACCGCTGTTATTCTATATCACACATCACTGACTCCATACTGTACTGTATATGACACTGCTGTTATTCTATATCACACATCACTGACTCCATACTGTACTGTATATGACACCGTTGTTATTCTATATCACACATCACTGACTCCATACTGTACTGTATATGACACTGCTGTTATTCTATATCACACATCACTGACTCCATACTGTACTGTATATGACACTGCTGTTATTCTATATCACACATCACTGACTCCATACTGTATTGTATATGATACCGCTGTTATTCTATATCACACATCACTGACTCCATACTGTACTGTATATGACACTGCTGTTATTCTATATCACACATCACTGACTCCATACTGTACTGTATATGACACCGTTGTTATTCTATATCACACATCACTGACTCCATACTGTACTGTATATGACACCGCTTTTATTCTATATCACAGATCACTGACTCCATACTGTACTGTATATGACACCGCTGTTATTCTATATCACAGATCACTGACTCCATACTGTACTGTATATGACACCGCTGTTATTCTATATCACACATCACTGACTCCATACTGTACTGTATATGACACCGCTGTTATTCTATATCACACATCCCTGACTCCATACTGTACTGTATATGACACCGCTGTTATTCTATATCACACATCACTGACTCCATACTGTACTGTATATGACACCGCTGTTATTCTATATCACACATCCCTGACTCCATACTGTACTGTATATGACACCGCTGTTATTCTATATCACACATCCCTGACTCCATACTGTACTGTATGACACCGCTGTTATTCTATATCACACATCACTGACTCCATACTGTACTGTATATGATACCGCTGTTATTCTATATCACAGATCACTGACTCCATACTGTACTGTATATGACACTGCTGTTATTCTATATCACACATCCCTGACTCCATACTGTACTGCATATGACACCGCTGTTATTCTATATCACAGATCACTGACTCCATACTGTACTGTATATGACACCGCTGTTATTCTATATCACACAGCACTGACTCCATACTGTACTGTATATGATACCGCTGTTATTCTATATCACACATCACTGACTCCATACTGTACTGTATGACACCGCTGTTATTCTATATCACACATCACTGACTCCATACTGTACTGTATATGACACCGCTGTTATTCTATATCACACATCACTGACTCCATACTGTACTGTATATGACACCGCTGTTATTCTATATCACACATCCCTGACTCCATACTGTACTGTATATGACACCGCTGTTATTCTATATCACACATCACTGACTCCATACTGTACTGTATATGACACCGCTGTTATTCTATATCACACATCACTGACTCCATACTGTACTGTATATGACACCGCTGTTATTCTATATCACACATCCCTGACTCCATACTGTACTGTATATGACACCGCTGTTATTCTATATCACACATCACTGACTCCATACTGTACTGTATATGACACCGCTGTTATTCTATATCACACATCACTGACTCCATACTGTACTGTATATGACACCGCTGTTATTCTATATCACACATCACTGACTCCATACTGTACTGTATAAGACACCGCTGTTATTCTATATCACACATCACTGACTCCATACTGTACTGTATATGACACCGCTGTTATTCTATATCACACATCACTGACTCCATACTGTACTGTATATGACACCGCTGTTATTCTATATCACAGATCACTGACTCCATACTGTACTGTATATGACACCGCTGTTATTCTATATCACACAGCACTGACTCCATACTGTACTGTATATGACACCGCTGTTATTCTATATCACACATCACTGACTCCATACTGTACTGTATATGACACCACTGTTATTCTATATCACACATCCCTGACTCCATGCTGTACTGTATATGACACCGCTGTTATTCTATATCACACATCACTGACTCCATACTGTACTGTATATGACACCGCTGTTATTCTATATCACACATCACTGACTCCATACTGTACTGTATATGACACCGCTGTTATTCTATATCACACATCGCTGACTCCATACTGTACTGTATATGACACCGCTGTTATTCTATATCACACATCACTGACTCCATACTGTACTGTATATGACACCGCTGTTATTCTATATCACACATCACTGACTCCATACTGTACTGTATATGACACCGCTGTTATTCTATATCACACATCGCTGACTCCATACTGTACTGTATATGACACCGCTGTTATTCTATATCACACATCGCTGACTCCATACTGTACTGTATATGACACCGCTGTTATTCTATATCACACATCACTGACTCCATACTGTACTGTATATGACACCGCTGTTATTCTATATCACACATCACTGACTCCATACTGTACTGTATATGACACCGCTGTTATTCTATATCACACATCACTGACTCCATACTGTACTGTATATGACACCGCTGTTATTCTATATCACACATCACTGACTCCATACTGTATATGACACCGCTGTTATTCTATATCACACATCACTGACTCCATACTGTACTGTATATGACACCACTGTTATTCTATATCACACATCACTGACTCCATACTGTACTGTATATGACACCGCTGTTATTCTATATCACACATCACTGACTCCATACTGTACTGTATAGGACGCCGCTGTTATTCTATATCACACATCCCTGACTCCATGCTGTACTGTATAGGACACCGCTGTTATTCTATATCACACATCACTGACTCTATGCTTTACTGTATGACACCGCTGTTATTCTATATCACACATCACTGACTCCATACTGTACTGTATATGACACCGCTTTTATTCTATATCACACATCACTGACTCCATGCTGTATTGTATATGACACCGCTGTTATTCTATATCACACATCACTGACTCCATGCTGTACTGCATATGACACCGCTGTTATTCTATATCACACATCACTGACTCCATGCTGTACTGTATATGACACCGCTGTTATTCTATATCACACATCACTGACTCCATGCTGTACTGTATATGACACCGCTGTTATTCTATATCACACATCACTGACTCCATGCTGTACTGTATATGACACCGCTTTTATTCTATATCACACATCACTGACTCCATACTGTACTGTATATGACACCGCTGTTATTCTATATCACACATCACTGACTCCATACTGTACTGCATATGACACCGCTGCTATTCTATATCACACATCACTGACTCCATACTGTACTGTATATGACACCGCTGTTATTCTATATCACACATCCCTGACTCCATACTGTACTGTATATGATACCGCTGTTATTCTATATCACACATCACTGACTCCATACTGTACTGTATATGACCGCTGTTATTCTATATCACACATCACTGACTCCATACTGTACTGTATATGACACCGCTGTTATTCTATATCACACATCAATGACTCCATACTGTACTGTATATGACACCGCTTTTATTCTATATCACACATCACTGACTCCATACTGTACTGTATATGACACCGCTGTTATTCTATATCACACATCACTGACTCCATACTGTACTGCATATGACACCGCTGCTATTCTATATCACACATCCCTGACTCCATACTGTACTGTATATGACACCGCTGTTATTCTATATCACAGATCACTGACTCCATACTGTACTGTATATGACACTGCTGTTATTCTATATCACACATCCCTGACTCCATACTGTACTGTATATGACACCGCTGTTATTCTATATCACACATCACTGACTCCATGCTGTACTGTATATGACACCGCTGTTATTCTATATCACACATCACTGACTCCATGCTGTACTGTATATGACACCGCTGTTATTCTATATCACAGATCACTGACTCCATACTGTACTGTATATGACACCGCTGTTATTCTATATCACACATCACTGACTCCATACTGTACTGCATATGACACCGCTGTTATTCTATATCACAAATCTCTGACTCCATACTGTACTGTATGACACCGCTGTTATTCTATATCACACATCACTGACTCCATACTGTACTGTATATGACACCGCTGTTATTCTATTTCACACAGCACTGACTCCATACTGTACTGTATATGACACCGCTGTTATTCTATATCACAGATCACTGACTCCATACTGTACTGTATATGACACCGCTGTTATTCTATATCACACATCACTGACTCCATACTGTACTGTATATGACACCGCTGTTATTCTATATCACACATTACTGACTCCATACTGTACTGTATATGACACCGCTGTTATTCTATATCACATCACTGACTCCATACTGTACTGTATATGACACCGCTGTTATTCTATATCACACATCACTGACTCCATACTGTACTGTATATGACACCGCTGTTATTCTATATCACACATCACTGACTCCATACTGTACTGTATATGACACCGCTGTTATTCTATATCACACATCACTGACTCCATACTGTACTGTATATGACACCACTGTTATTCTATATCACACACCACTGACTCCATACTGTACTGTATATGACACCGCTGTTATTCTATATCACACATCCCTGACTCCATACTGTACTGTATATGACACCGCTGTTATTCTATATCACACAGCACTGACTCCATACTGTACTGTATATGACACCGCTGTTATTCTATATCACACAGCACTGACTCCATACTGTACTGTATATGACACCGCTGTTATTCTATATCACACATCCCTGACTCCATACTGTACTGTATATGACACCGCTGTTATTCTATATCACACATCACTGACTCCATACTGTACTGTATATGACACCGCTGTTATTCTATATCACAGAACACTGACTCCATACTGTACTGTATATGACACCGCTGTTATTCTATATCACACATCCCTGACTCCATACTGTACTGTATATGACACCGCTGTTATTCTATATCACACATCACTGACTCCATACTGTACTGTATATGACACCGCTGTTATTCTATATCACACATCACTGACTCCATACTGTACTGTATATGACACCGCTGTTATTCTATATCACACATCACTGACTCCATACTGTACTGTATATGACACCGCTGTTATTCTATATCACAGAACACTGACTCCATACTGTACTGTATATGACACCGCTGTTATTCTATATCACACATCCCTGACTCCATACTGTACTGTATATGACACCGCTGTTATTCTATATCACACATCACTGACTCCATACTGTACTGTATATGACACCGCTGTTATTCTATATCACACATCACTGACTCCATACTGTACTGTATATGACACCGCTGTTATTCTATATCACACATCACTGACTCCATACTGTACTGTATATGACACTGCTGTTATTCTATATCACACATCACTGACTCCATACTGTACTGTATATGACACCGCTGTTATTCTATATCACACATCCCTGACTCCATACTGTACTGTATATGACACCGCTGTTATTCTATATCACACATCCCTGACTCCATACTGTACTGTATATGACACCGCTGTTATTCTATATCACACATCCCTGACTCCATACTGTACTGTATATGACACCGCTGTTATTCTATATCACACATCACTGACTCCATACTGTACTGTATATGACACTGCTGTTATTCTATATCACACATCCCTGACTCCATACTGTACTGTATATGACACCGCTGTTATTCTATATCACACATCCCTGACTCCATACTGTACTGTATATGACACCGCTGTTTTTCTATATCACAGATCACTGACTCCATACTGTACTGTATATGACACCGCTGTTATTCTATATCACACATCACTGACTCCATACTGTACTGTATATGACACCACTGTTATTCTATATCACACAGCACTGATTCCATACTGTACTGCATATGACACCGCTGTTCTTCTATATCACACATCCTGACTCCATACTGTACTGTATATGACACCGCTGTTATTCTATATCACACATCCCTGACTCCATACTGTACTGTATATGACACCGCTGTTATTCTATATCACACATCCCTGACTCCATACTGTACTGTATATGACACCGCTGTTATTCTATATCACACATCACTGACTCCATACTGTACTGTATATGACACCGCTGTTATTCTATATCACACATCACTGACTCCATACTGTACTGTATATGACACCGCTGTTATTCTATATCACACAGCACTGACTCCATACTGTACTGTATATGACACCGCTGTTCTTCTATATCACACATCACTGACTCCATACTGTACTGTATATGACACCGCTGTTATTCTATATCACACATCACTGACTCCATACTGTACTGTGTATGACACCGCTGTTCTTCTATATCACAGATCACTGACTCCATACTGTACTGTATATGACACCACTGTTATTCTATATCACACATCCCTGACTCCATACTGTACTGTGTATGACACCGCTGTTCTTCTATATCACACATCACTGACTCCATACTGTACTGTGTATGACACCGCTGTTCTACTATATCACAGATCACTGACTCCATACTGTACTGTATATGACACCGCTGTTATTCTATATCACACATCCCTGACTCCATACTGTACTGTATATGACACCGCTGTTATTCTATATCACACATTCCTGACTCCATTCTGTACTGTATATGACACCGCTGTTATTCTATATCACACATCACTGACTCCATACTGTACTGTATATGACACCGCTGTTATTCTATATCACACATTCCTGACTCCATTCTGTACTGTATATGACACCGCTGTTATTCTATATCACACATCACTGACTCCATACTGTACTGTGTATGACACCGCTGTTCTTCTATATCACACATCACTGACTCCATACTGTACTGTGTATGACACCGCTGTTCTACTATATCACAGATCACTGACTCCATACTGTACTGTATATGACACCGCTGTTATTCTATATCACACAGCACTGACTCCGTACTGTACTGTATATGACACCGCTGTTATTCTATATCACACATTCCTGACTCCATTCTGTACTGTATATGACACCGCTGTTATTCTATATCACACATCACTGACTCCATACTGTACTGTATATGACACCGCTGTTATTCTATATCACACATTCCTGACTCCATTCTGTACTGTATATGACACCGCTGTTATTCTATATCACACAGCACTGACTCCATACTGTACTTTATATGACACCGCTGTTATTCTATATCACACATCCCTCCTGTCTCCATACTGTACTGTATATGACACCGCTGTTATTCTATATCACAGATCACTGACTCTATACTGTACTGTATATGACACCGCTGTTATTCTATATCACACATCACTGACTCCATACTGTACTGTATATGACACCGCTGTTATTCTATATCACACATCACTGACTCCATACTGTACTGTATATGACATCGCGCTGTTATTCTATATCACACATCCCTGACTCCATACTGTACTGTATATGACACCGCTGTTATTCTATATCACACATCCCTGACTCCATACTGTACTGTATATGACACCGCTGTTATTCTATATCACACATCACTGACTCCATACTGTACTGTATATGACACCGCTGTTATTCTATATCACACATCACTGACTCCATACTGTACTGTATATGACACCGCTGTTATTCTATATCACACATCACTGACTCCATACTGTACTGTATATGACACCGCTGTTATTCTATATCACACATCACTGACTCCATACTGTACTTTATATGACACCGCTTTTATTCTATGTCACAGATCACTGACTCCATACTGTACTGTATATGACACCGCTGTTATTCTATATCACACATCCCTGACTCCATACTGTACTGTATATGACACCGCTGTTATTCTATATCACACATCCCTGACTCCATACTGTACTGTATATGACACCGCTGTTATTCTATATCACACATCACTGACTCCATACTTTACTGTATATGACACCGCTGTTATTCTATATCACACATCACTGACTCCATACTGTACTGTATATGACACCGCTTTTATTCTATATCACACATCACTGACTCCATACTGTACTGTATATGACACCACTGTTATTCTATATCACACATTACTGACTCCATACTGTACTGTATGACACTGCTGTTATTCTATATCACAGATCACTGACTCCATATTGTACTGTATATGACACCGCTGTTATTCTATATCACACATCACTGACTCCATACTGTACTGTATATGACACCGCTGTTATTCTATATCACACATCACTGACTCCATACTGTACTGTATATGACACCGCTGTTATTCTATATCACAGATCACTGACTCCATACTGTACTGTATATGACACCGCTGTTATTCTATATCACACATCACTGACTCCATACTGTACTGTGTATGACACCGCTGTTCTTCTATATCACAGATCACTGACTCCATACTGTACTGTATATGACACCGCTGTTCTTCTATATCACAGATCACTGACTCCATACTGTACTGTATATGACACCGCTGTTCTTCTATATCACACATCACTGACTCCATACTGTACTGTATATGACACCGCTGTTATTCTATATCACACATCACTGACTCCATACTGTACTGTATATGACACCGCTGTTATTCTATATCACACATCACTGACTCCATACTGTAATGTATATGACACCGCTGTTATTCTATATCACACATCACTGACTCCATATTGTACTGTATATGACACCGCTGTTATTCTATATCACACATCACTGACTCCATACTGTACTGTATATGACACCGCTGTTATTCTATATCACAGATCACTGACTCCATACTGTACTGTATATGACACCTCTGTTATTCTATATCACACATCACTGACTCCATACTGTACTGTATATGACACTGCTGTTATTCTATATCACACATCGCTGACTCCATACTGTACTGTATATGACACTGCTGTTATTCTATATCACACATCGCTGACTCCATACTGTACTGTATATGACACCGCTGTTATTCTATATCACACATCACTGACTCCATACTGTACTTTATATGACACCGCTTTTATTCTATGTCACAGATCACTGACTCCATACTGTACTGTATATGACACCGCTGTTATTCTATATCACACATCCCTGACTCCATACTGTACTGTATATGACACCGCTGTTATTCTATATCACACATCACTGACTCCATACTGTACTGCATATGACACCGCTGTTATTCTATATCACACATCACTGACTCCATACTGTACTGTATATGACACCGCTGTTATTCTATATCACACATCACTGACTCCATACTGTACTGTATATGACACCGCTGTTATTCTATATCACACATCCCTGACTCCATACTGTACTGTATATGACACCGCTGTTATTCTATATCACACATCACTGACTCCATACTTTACTGTATATGACACCGCTGTTATTCTATATCACAGATCACTGACTCCATATTGTACTGTATATGACACCGCTGTTATTCTATATCACACATCACTGACTCCATACTGTACTGTATATGACACCGCTGTTATTCTATATCACACATCACTGACTCCATACTGTACTGTATATGACACCGCTGTTATTCTATATCACAGATCATTGACTCCATACTGTACTGTATATGACACCGCTGTTATTCTATATCACACATCACTGACTCCATACTGTACTGTATATGACACCGCTGTTATTCTATATCACACATCACTGACTCCATACTGTAATGTATATGACACCGCTGTTATTCTATATCACACATCACTGACTCCATATTGTACTGTATATGACACCGCTGTTATTCTATATCACACATCACTGACTCCATACTGTACTGTATATGACACCGCTGTTATTCTATATCACAGATCACTGACTCCATACTGTACTGTATATGACACCGCTGTTATTCTATATCACAGATCACTGACTCCATACTGTACTGTATATGACACCTCTGTTATTCTATATCACACATCACTGACTCCATACTGTACTGTATGACACTGCTGTTATTCTATATCACACATCGCTGACTCCATACTGTACTGTATATGACACTGCTGTTATTCTATATCACACATCGCTGACTCCATACTGTACTGTATATGACACCGCTGTTATTCTATATCACACATTACTGACTCCATACTGTACTGTATATGACACCGCTGTTATTCTATATCACACATCCCTGACTCCATTCTGTACTGTATATGACACCGCTGATATTCTATATCACACAGCACTGATTCCATACTGTACTGTATATGACACTGCTGTTATTCTATATCACACATCACTGACTCCATTCTGTACTGTATATGACACCGCTGTTATTCTATATCACACATCACTGATTCCATACTGTACTGTATATGACACCGCTGTTATTCTATATCACACATCACTGACTCCATACTGTACTGTATATGACACTGCTGTTATTCTATATCACACATCACTGAATCCATACTGTACTGTATATGTGATTGTATTTTTTCTCTTGCAGTTTCTATGCCCGAGGTATCTGAGATTTGTTGTTCTCCTGTGTGTGATGAGAAGGTGACCTTATCCTGTGACGTCCGTGATTTGTACCCTAAAGAGTTTACATTTCAGTGGTATAAGGGGATAATTCAGATACCAGGTCACATAGAAACTTTTCAGGAAGATTCAGAGTCGGGGACGTTCCAGGGATCTGTAGCTTTGACCGTTGCAGCAGATCGTGGATGTCACGATGAGGAATTCCGTATGGAGATGATTCACTGTGGAAAACCGATTGAAAGAAAATTTAGAATGTGCCTGGAAGGTAATTATCAGACCGGTCATCATGTACTGGAGTCCAACCGGTCATTATATCTTCTATGCTACCAGCAGCACACTCTAATTATTAGACCAATGACTGCATAGTGGTGATGATGGGGATTGTAGTCCTGGGTCTTATTATGCAGAACAGGGGTTGGCACTTGGATGAATATCTGTAAAGTGTTTTGTGTGTTCTCCTGGTGTTTTCTTGGGGTTCTCAGGGTTTTTCCCTCTGCTGCTCCTGTCATGCCTCGTGGGGACAACGTCCAGCTGTATCGCTCTGGAGCCCAATCATCTTGTGAATAGGAGGTGACCCCTGTAATATGACTGGAGCCCGCCCGGCACCCCATATAACATACTCTGTTAAATACAAGTTACATTTCTTTGTCAATCATTTGATGTAGAATTAATATGCCGTTTCAGCCTTCGCAGGGTTGCCGGTCCTTGGTGACATCAGCAGTGACCCCAGTAACCCCCGCTATGGACAGGCTGTGATTCTGCGCTGCAAGGTGACCAACGCCAGCCCTGAAGATATAGAGGTTAAGTGGTTAAAGAGTGAGAAACCTGTGCCGAATGGAGGAGAGAAGCGAATCCCTGAGAGCGATGGCTCCATCACCTGCTCACTCCAGATAACTGCTACAGCTCTGGACTATACTAAACCCTACTCCTGCTGCGTGACACACAAGAACATGAAGGAGCCGCTCAAGAAAAGCCATTATTTATCACTCCCGGGTAAGAAACAGATCTAAGATCAATTCTATAAAAATGTTCCTGGTTAGGGAGGAAGCACGGCCAGCACAGAAAGGGAAAATAAAGGCCACTGCACCTGCACATAACCTACAGCATTATGGCATTAGACTCCTGGAGGTATAAAGACGGTCAAAGATGTTGTAAAGTTGACATGTAAGTCACTGCCTGTCTAATAGAGCTGGTAGATAAGCAGCTGTAGACTCCACTGGTGCTGCTTATCTCTAGGAGAAATAATCCGATGAGATGAACGGTGCACATGTACAATAGGAAGAGCACAAGTGACAAATCCAGCAAGGACGACGACATCCAATATAAAACAATGAGAATCCGTGCAATCCAGCAGGAAACGAGGGGACAGAACATCTGCTGGATATAGACTCTGCCCCGATGAAATCTCTGACTGCCCCTCCATTACTGGTGTGATTGTCGGGGCTGTAGGCAGGAATAGCAGCTTTACTCTACTAATGTGGAACACGTCTCCCCTCTAAAGAAAGTAGCATGGTGTGAATGGCGACTGTCGGGCTGCTGAGATTGTTGTGAGCCGGGCCCTGTGTGTGGTTTATGGGCAGCCTGAGATTTCCAGGGGGCGGCCGGCGTGTCTCCTCGCTGCGGGCCGCACACATGCCTGGAGTAATCTTGCTCTTTCTTGGTCTCTTGTTGCAGATAAAGCGCCGGTAGTTGCGGATATAACGGTGCGGCCGGAGAGACCTGTGGCAGGGGAGGAAGCCTCCTTTACAGTGACTATATCTGGATTCTCTCCGGACATTCGAGTGAAATGGTATAAAGACTTCAGCGCATTTCCCAGCGACGTCGTCACCACATCGGATCCGCACATAGGACAGGACTTTCTATGTACTTGTTCCAGCAGCTTGAGGTTCACTCCCCAGCAGAATGACCATAATGCGTCCATCGGCTGTGAGGTGACCCATTCTGTCACTAAGAAAATGTATGCGCAGACGTACACCCTGCACCTATCAGGTAGGGTCACCCAGAATATAACTTCACGTGCAGGGAGTGATCACATTCTGCTCTCCATACGGCTCCTCTATATGTCTCCTGTAGATCCATAGATTAGGACCGCACTTCTCACACATTGTTCTTACTGTAATAGGAAGGACTTCAGAGGAACCTGAAAAACGTCAGCCAATCCCCAGTCCGGACTCAGGTAAGTGAGACAATGATTCAGGTGTCAGCGGTCACCAAGTATCATCAGATCCACAGAAATCAGTCCCTGGGTGGGAATGTGAAGATGAGGGGATCATGAGCTTAGATCCTCGTTCAGTCGGAAGAATCTGAGCGGCCAGGGGCACACGTCTCACATGGCCGTCAGAGAGCCGTGTCTACTCCAGTTTAGGATTTGGCCTAGATGTGAGATCACCCACCCACCAGTACCACGTCATGTCATCCCACTTGATGGAGTTATGGGGGATTTCTTTGATGAGGTTTAGCTGCCTCTCCGTGGTTTCTGCCATTACTAGACGGTGAGGACACTAGGGATCGCTGGTCGCGGTGTAGATCACATCATCACTATAGGCTGGGCACACTATATGGCCGTGGAGCTTACACCGATGAACACAAGACGCATTACAGTTATGTTCTGGAATAGTCTGACCGCATCTCTCTGTGATGGAAACATCAGTCTTCAGTAAATGTCCTCCAGTCGTCCATAGCGTCAGTTTCCTTCTATTATGGCCCCCACAGGGTCGTCACAAGTGTCCCACCAGAGGAGATGAACCTGAGGGCCCCTCCATCTATAAAGAACAAGCACACGTCCACTCTTAGTGCATTGTAATGTTTGTTGCTGTCATTGTAGTCAGACGACACGTCATCCATAAGATTTAATAGGTTATTGGTGAATCATCCCATTAGAAAGTGACAAGTAATTGGCCGCATATGGGTGGTCTTCTGCTAGATCATTCTTGTGTCAGAGCCGGGTCCACCGAGGATGAAGTGGTTCCCTGGTGGCCAGTCTGACCCGATTGTCATTTGCTACAGACACATAATGAAGAACTTATGAGGATTTCTGATCTTAGGGAGACGGCTCTGAAATAATTACATGTAATAGTAACTGCCTAGCCGAGGAAATGAAGCCGCAGAATTTATTGTCCATTGTCTTCTCTTCCCCACAGGACGTCTAAAGCTTCCACTGAAGACAAGAGGCATCCAGTGCATGACGGAGGATCCACGGGTGGGGGATAAAGTCACACTTACATGTCATGTGGATGGAAGTGACGCCGAGTTCTTCTGGAGAAAAGGAATGTTTCCTATTGACAGTGATATACAGAACGAGAATCTTGAGGACGGATCTGGAAGCTTCTCCACAGTCACCTTCACAGCACAGGAGACGGACAGAGACCGCACAATCACATGTGAAGCCACTTATAACTTCCACACACTAGAGGAACATTTCACTCTGAAGCTTCACTGAGGGTCTACTGGAATCAATGGGAGTGAGACTCCTCATGGTCTATAGTCCTGGGGTAAACGGAACCGATCAGACTCCTCATGGTCTATAGTCCTGGGGTAAACGGGAGCGATCAGACTCCTCATGGTCTATAGTCCTGGGGTAATCGGGAGCGAGCACTTCTAGAATAATGTCAAAGAGGAAGAATTATATAATGGCACTTTATTTTGCAACAATTACCTCACATTCCATGTATGCACTCACAACATGGCCGCCTGTCTCTAGGTGATGTATATAACATGGCCGCCTGTCTCTAGGTGATGAATATAACATGGCCGCCTGTCTCTAGGTGATAAATATAACATGGCCGCTTGTCTCTAGGCGATGTATAACAAGGCCGCCTGTCTCTAGGCGATGTATAACATGGCCGCCTGTCTCTAGGCGATGTATAACATGGCCGCCTGTCTCTAGGCGATGTATAACATGGCCGCCTGTCTCTAGGCGATGTATAACATGGCCGCCTGTCTCTAGGCGATGTATAACATGGCCGCCTATCTCTAGGCGATGTATAACATGGCCGCCTGTCTCTAGGTAATGTATAACATGGCCGCCTGTCTCTAGGTAATGTATAACATGGCCGCCTGTCTCTAGGCGATGTATAACATGGCCGCCTGTCTCTAGGTAATGTATAACATGGCCGCCTGTCTCTAGGCAATGTATAACATGGCCGCCTGTCTCTAGGTGATAAATATAACATGGCCGCTTGTCTCTAGGCGATGTATAACATGGCCGCCTGTCTCTAGGCGATGTATAACATGGCCGCCTGTCTCTAGGCGATGTATAACATGGCCGCCTGTCTCTAGGCGATGTATAACATGGCCGTCTGTCTCTAGGTGATGTATAACATGGCTGCCTGTCTCTAGGCGATGTATAACATGGCCGTCTGTCTCTAGGTGATGTATAACATGGCTGCCTGTCTCTAGGCGATGTATAACATGGCCGTCTGTCTCTAGGTGATGTATAACATGGCCGCCTGTCTCTAGGTAATGTATAACATGGCCGCCTGTCTCTAGGTAATGTATAACATGGCCGCCTGTCTCTAGGCGATGTATAACATGGCCGCCTGTCTCTAGGTAATGTATAACATGGCCGCCTGTCTCTAGGCAATGTATAACATGGCCGCCTGTCTCTAGGTGATAAATATAACATGGCCGCTTGTCTCTAGGCGATGTATAACATGGCCGCCTGTCTCTAGGCGATGTATAACATGGCCGCCTGTCTCTAGGCGATGTATAACATGGCCGCCTGTCTCTAGGCGATGTATAACATGGCCGTCTGTCTCTAGGTGATGTATAACATGGCTGCCTGTCTCTAGGCGATGTATAACATGGCCGTCTGTCTCTAGGTGATGTATAACATGGCTGCCTGTCTCTAGGCGATGTATAACATGGCCGTCTGTCTCTAGGTGATGTATAACATGGCTGCCTGTCTCTAGGCAATGTATAACATGGCCGTCTGTCTCTAGGTGATGTATAACATGGCTGCCTGTCTCTAGGCGATGTATAACATGGCCGTCGGTCTCTAGGTGATGTATAACATGGCTGCCTGTCTCTAGGTGATGTATAACATGGCAGCTTGTCTCTAGGTGATGTATAACATGGCCGCCTGTCTCTAGGCGATGTATAACATGGCCGCCTGTCTCTAGGCGATGTATAACATGGCCGCCTGTCTCTAGGTGATGTATAACATGGCCGTCTGTCTCTAGGCGATGTATAACATGGCCGCCTGTCTTTAGGTGATGTATAACATGGCCGCCTGTCTTTAGGTGATGTATAACATGGCCGCCTGTCTCTAGGTGATGTATAACATGGCCGCCTGTCTCTAGGCGATGTATAACATGGCTGCCTGTCTCTAGGCGATGTATAACATGGCCGTCTGTCTCTAGGTGATGTATAACTTGCACATAGCCACTGAGGTGGGGACTATAGAAAAATAACATGAGCTGAAGGTGTTCAAATTTAGAGTAAACCTATAAAATGCTGCAGGACTAATAAATAACCACACAATATGAATGATCGTTTTATTGAGTTAACACTGGGGTTCGGCCACCGTTTCTGTTACACATTCTAAATTCACGCCACATCTTTTCCCAGTAAAGTAGAAAATAAATTAGAAGACTTAATTCAACCAAGAATAATAAAGCAAAGTCTCGAATGCCGGCCTCAGAGAATGTTGGAGCATCTGAATTTCCCAAATTAAATTTTGCCAAGGATGTCAGTGGGCAGTTGTGTCATCTCTGATGTAAATCCATGGAGAAAAAATGCCAGGCTGCGTGTACACTAGAAGGGAGGGAGCTGCAAGGCTTGAAAAAAGAAAATGGCGCCACGATGTGGTGGTAATAGTACCATGACTGCAGTCCACAAGCTGCCCAGCAAGGTTAAGTCCAGGCCCACAGACAGCAGTAATGTATAACATAGCCGCCTGTCTCTAGGTAATATATATAACATGTCCACCTGTCTCTAGGTGATGTATAACATGGCCGCCTGTCTCTAGGTGATGTATATAACCTGGTTGCCTTTCTCTAGGTGATGTATATAACATGGCTGCCTGTCTCTAGGTGATGTATATAACATGGTCGCCTGTCTCTAGGTAATATATATAACATGGCTGCCTGTCTCTAGGTGATGTATAACATGGCTGCCTGTCCCTAGGTAATATATATAACCTGGCCGCCTGTCTCTAGGTGATGTATATAACCTGGCCGCCTTTCTCAGCTTCTCTCCTCTCCTCCTGTCTCCACTACATGACTGTATGATCAGCTTCTCCTCTCACCTCCTGTCTCCACTACATGACTGTATGATCAGCTTCTCACCTCACCTCCTGTCTCCACTACATGACTGTATGATCAGCTTCTCAACTCACCTCCTGTCTCCACTACATGACTGTATGATCAGCTTCTCTCCTCACCTCCTGTCTCCACTACATGACTGTATGATCAGATTCTCTCCTCACCTCCTGTCTCCACTATATGACTGTATGATCAGCTTCTCTCCTCACCTCCTGTCTCCACTACATGACTGTATGATCAGCTTCTCTCCTCACCTCCTGTCTCCACTACATGACTGTATGATCAGCTTCTCTCCTCACCTCCTGTCTCCACTACATGACTGTATGATAAGCTTCTCCTCTCACCTCCTGTCTCCACTACATGACTGTATGTTCAGCTTCTCTCCTCACCTCCTGTCTCCACTACATGACTGTATCATCAGCTTCTCTCCTCACCTCCTGTCTCCACTACATGACTGTATGATCAGCTTCTCTCCTCACCTCCTGTCTCCACTACATGACTGTATGATCAGCTTCTCTCCTCACCTCCTGTCTACACTACATGACTGTATGGTCAACTTCTCTCCTCACCTCCTGTCTCCACTACATGACTGTATGATCAGCTTCTCTCCTCACCTCCTGTCTCCACTACATGACTGTATGATCAGCTTCTCTCCTCACCTCCAGTCTCCACTACATGACTGTATGATCAGCTTCTCTCCTCACCTCCTGTCTCCACTACATGACTGTATGATCAGCTTCTCTCCTCACCTCCTGTCTCCACTATATGACTGTATGATCAGCTTCTCTCCTCACCTCCTGTCTCCACTATATGACTGTATGATCAGCTTCTCTCCTCACCTCCTGTCTCCTCTACATGACTGTATGATCAGCTTCTCCCCTCACCTCTTGTCTCCACTACATGACTGTATGATCAGCTTCTCCCCTCACCTCCTGTCTCCTCTACATGACTGTATGATCAGCTTCTCTCCTCACCTCCTGTCTCCACTACATGACTGTATGATCAGCTTCTCCCCTCACCTCCTGTCTCCACTACATGACTGTATGATCAGCTTCTCTCCTCACCTCCTGTCTCCTCTACATGACTGTATGATCAGCTTCTCCTCTCACTTCCTGTCTCCACTACATGACTGTATGATCAGCTTCTCTCCTCACCTCCTGTCTCCTCTACATGACTGTATGATCAGCTTCTCTCCTCACCTGTATCCACTACATGACTGTATGATCAGCTTCTCTCCTCACCTCCTGTCTCCACTATATGACTGTATGATCAGCTTCTCTCCTCACCTCCTGTCTCCTCTACATGACTGTATGATCAGCTTCTCCCCTCACCTCTTGTCTCCACTACATGACTGTATGATCAGCTTCTCCCCTCACCTCCTGTCTCCTCTACATGACTGTATGATCAGCTTCTCTCCTCACCTCCTGTCTCCACTACATGACTGTATGATCAGCTTCTCCCCTCACCTCCTGTCTCCACTACATGACTGTATGATCAGCTTCTCTCCTCACCTCCTGTCTCCTCTACATGACTGTATGATCAGCTTCTCCTCTCACTTCCTGTCTCCACTACATGACTGTATGATCAGCTTCTCTCCTCACCTCCTGTCTCCTCTACATGACTGTATGATCAGCTTCTCTCCTCACCTTCTGTATCCACTACATGACTGTATGATCAGCTTCTCTCCTCACCTCCTGTCTCCACTACATGACTGTATGATCAGCTTCTCCCCTCACCTCCTGTCTCCACTACATGACTGTATGATCAGCTTCTCCTCTCACCTCCTGTCTCCTCTATATGACTGTATGATCAGCTTCTCCCCTCACCTCCTGTCTCCACTACATGACTGTATGATCAGCTTCTCTCCTCTCACCTCCTGTCTCCACTACATGACTGTATGATCAGCTTCTCTCCTCACCTCCTGTCTCCACTACATGAATGTATGATCATCTTCTCCTCTCACCTCCTGTCTCCACTACATGACTGTATGATCAGCTTCTCCTCACCTCCTGTCTCCACTACATGACTGTATGATCAGCTTCTCTACTCACCTCCTGTCTCCACTACATGAATGTATGATCAGCTTCTCTCCTCACCTCCTGTCTCCACTACATGACTATGATCAGCTTCTCCCCTCACCTCCTGTCTCCTCTACATGACTGTATGATCAGCTTCTCTCCTCACCTCCTGTCTCCACTACATGACTATGATCAGCTTCTCCTCACCTCCTGTCTCCACTACATGACTGTATGATCAGCTTCTCTCCTCACCTCCTGTCTCCTCTACATGACTGTATGAAAAGCTTCTCTCCTCACCTCCTGTCTCCTCTACATGACTGTATGATCAGCTTCTCCCCTCACCTCCTGTCTCCACTACATGACTGTATGATCAGCTTCTCTCCTCACCTCCTGTCTTCACTACATGACTGTATGATCAGCTTCTCTCCTCACCTCCTGTCTCCTCTACATGACTGTATGATCAGCTTCTCTCCTCACCTCCTGTCTCCACTAAATAACTATATGATCAGCTTCTCTCCTCACCTCCTGTCTCCACTACATGACTGTATGATCAGCTTCTCTCCTCACCTCCTGTCTCCACTACATGACTGTATGATCAGCTTCCCTCCTCACCTCCTGTCTCCACTACATGACTGTATGATCAGCTTCTCTCCTCTCCTCCTGTCTCCACTACATGACTATGATCAGCTTCTCCCCTCACCTCCTGTCTCCTCTACATGACTGTATGATCAGCTTCTCTCCTCACCTCCTGTCTCCTCTACATGACTGTATGATCAGCTTCTCTCCTCACCTCCTGTCTCCACTACATGACTGTATGATCAGCTTCTCCCCTCACCTCCTGTCTCCACTACATGACTGTATGATCAGCTTCTCTCCTCACCTCCTGTCTCCACTACATGACTGTATGATCAGCTTCTCTCCTCACCTCCTGTCTCCACTACATGACTGTATGATCAGCTTCTCTCCTCACCTCCTGTCTCCACTACATGACTGTATGATCAGCTTCTCTCCTCACCTCCTGTCTCCACTACATGACTGTATGATCAGCTTCTCTCCTCACCTCCTGTCTCCACTACATGACTGTATGATCAGCTTCTCTCCTCACCTCCTGTCTCCACTACATGACTGTATGATCAGCTTCTCTCCTCACCTCCTGTCTCCACTACATGACTGTATGATCAGCTTCTCTCCACACCTCCTGTCTCCACTACATGACTGTATGATCAGCTTCTCTCCTCACCTCCTGTCTCCACTACATGACTGTATGATCAGCTTCTCTCCTCACCTCCTGTCTCCACTATATGACTGTATGATCAGCTTCTCTCCTCACCTCCTGTCTCCACTACATGACTGTATGATCAGCTTCTCTCCTCACCTCCTGTCTCCACTACATGACTGTATGATCAGCTTCTCTCCTCACCTCCTGTCTCCACTACATGACTGTATGATCAGCTTCTCTCCTCACCTCCTGTCTCCACTACATGACTGTATGATCAGCTTCTCCCCTCACCTCCTGTCTCCACTACATGACTGTATGATCAGCTTCTCTCCTCACCTCCTGTCTCCTCTACATGACTGTATCATCAGCTTCTCTCCTCACCTCCTGTCTCCTCTACATGACTGTATGATCAGCTTCTCTCCTCACCTCCTGTCTCCTCTACATGACTGTATGATCAGCTTCTCTCCTCACCTCCTGTCTCCTCTACATGACTGTATGATCAGCTTCTCCCCTCACCTCCTGTCTCCACTACATGACTATATGATCAGCTTCTCTCCTCACCTCCTGTCACCACTACATGACTGTATGATTAGCTTCTCTCCTCACCTCCTGTCTCCACTACATGACTGTATGATCAGCTTCTCCTCACCTCCTGTCTCCACTACATGACTGTATGATCAGCTTCTCTACTCACCTCCTGTCTCCACTACATGAATGTATGATCACCTTCTCTCCTCACCTCCTGTCTCCACTACATGACTATGATCAGCTTCTCCCCTCACCTCCTGTCTCCTCTACATGACTGTATGATCAGCTTCTCTCCTCACCTCCTGTCTCCACTACATGACTATGATCAGCTTCTCCTCACCTCCTGTCTCCACTACATGACTGTATGATCAGCTTCTCTCCTCACCTCCTGTCTCCTCTACATGACTGTATGATCAGCTTCTCCCCTCACCTCCTGTCTCCACTACATGACTGTATGATCAGCTTCTCTCCTCACCTCCTGTCTCCTCTACATGACTGTATGATCAGCTTCTCCCCTCACCTCCTGTCTCCACTACATGACTGTATGATCAGCTTCTCTCCTCACCTCCTGTCTCCTCTACATGACTGTATGATCAGCTTCTCTCCTCACCTCCTGTCTCCACTACATGACTGTATGATCAGCTTCTTTCCTCACCTCCTGTCACCACTACATGACTGTATGATCAGCTTCTCTCCTCACCTCCTGTCTCCACTACATGACTGTATGATCAGCTTCTCTCCTCACCTCCTGTCTTCACTACATGACTGTATGATCAGCTTCTCTCCTCACCTCCTGTCTCCACTATATGACTGTATGATCAGCTTCTCTCCTCACCTCCTGTCTCCACTACATGACTGTATGATCAGCTTCTCTCCTCACCTCCTGTCTCCACTACATGACTGTATGATCAGCTTCTCTACTCACCTCCTGTCTCCACTACATGACTGTATGATCAGCTTCTCTCTTCACCTCCTGTCTCCACTACATGACTGTATGATAAGCTTCTCCCCTCACCTCCTGTCTCCACTACATGACTGTATGATCAACTTCTCCCCTCACCTCCTGTCTCCTCTACATGACTGTATGATCAGCTTCTCCCCTCCTGTCTCCACTACATGACTGTATGATCAGCTTCTCTCCTCTCCTCCTGTCTCCACTACATGACTGTATGATCAGCTTCTCCTCTCACCTCCTGTCTCCACTACATGACTGTATGATCAGCTTCTCCCCTCACCTCCTGTCTCCACTACATGACTGTATGATCAGCTTCTCCTCTCACCTCCTGTCTCCTCTACATGACTGTATGATCAGCTTCTCTCCTCACCTCCTGTCTCCACTACATGACTGTATGATCAGCTTCTCCCCTCACCTCCTGTCTCCACTACATGACTGTATGATCAGCTTCTCTCCTCACCTCCTGTCTTCACTACATGACCGTATGATCAGCTTCTCTCCTCACCTCCTGTCTCCACTACATGACTGTATGATTAGCTTCTCCCCTCACCTCCTGTCTCCACTACATGACTGTATGATCAGCTTCTCCCCTCACCTCCTGTCTCCACTACATGACTGTATGATCAGCTTCTCCTCTCACCTCCTGTCTCCTCTACATGACTGTATGATCAGCTTCTCCCCTCACCTCCTGTCTCCACTACATGACTGTATGATCAGCTTCTCTCCTCACCTCCTGTCTTCACTACATGACCGTATGATCAGCTTCTCTCCTCACCTCCTGTCTCCACTACATGACTGTATGATCAGCTTCTCTCCTCACCTCCTGTCTCCACTACATGACTGTTTGATCAGCTTCTCTCCTCACCTCCTGTCTCCACTACATGACTGTATGATTAGCTTCTCCTCTCACCTCCTGTCTCCACTACATGACTGTATGATCAGCTTCTCCCCTCACCTCCTGTCTCCACTACATGACTGCATGATCAGATTCTCCTCTCACCTCCTGTCTGCACTACATGACTGTATGTTCAGCTTCTCCCCTCACCTCCTGTCTCCACTACATGACAGTATGATCAGCTTCTACCCTCACCTCCTGTCTCCACTACATGACTGTATGATCAGCTTCTCCCATCACCTCCTGTCTCCACTACATGAATGTATGATCAGCTTCTCCCATCACCTCCTGTCTCCACTACATGACTGTATGATCAGCTTCTCTCCTCACCTCCTGTCTCCACTACATGACTGTATGATCAGCTTCTCCTCTCACCTCCTGTCTCCACTACATGACTGTATGATCAGCTTCTCCCCTCACTTCCTGTCTCCACTACATGACTGTATGATCAGATTCTCCTCTCACCTCCTGTCTCCACTACATGACTGTATGATCAGCTTCTCCCCTCACCTCCTGTCTCCACTACATGACTGTATGATCAGCTTCTCCCCTCACCTCATGTCTCCACTACATGACTGTATGATCAGCTTCTCCCATCACCTCCTGTCTCCACTACATGACTGTATGATCAGCTTCTCTCCTCACCTCCTGTCTCCACTACATGACTGTATGATCAGCTTCTCTCCTCACCTCCTGTCTCCACTACATGACTGTATGATCAGCTTCTCCCCTCACCTCCTGTCTCCACTACATGACTGTATGATCAGCTTCTCTCCTCACCTCCTGTCTCCACTACATGACTGTATGATCAGCTTCTCCTCTCACCACCTGTCTCCACTACATGACTGTATGATCAGCTTCTCTCCTCACCTCCTGTCTACACTACATGACTGTATGATCAGCTTCTCCCCTCACCTCCTGTCTCCACTACATGACTGTATGATCAGCTTCTCCCCTCACCTCCTGTCTCCACTACATGACTGTATGACCAGCTTCTCCCCTCACCTCCTGTCTACACTACATGACTGTATGATCAGCTTCTCCCCTCACCTCCTGTCTCCACTACATGACTGTATGATCAGCTTCTCTCCTCACCTCCTGTCTCCTCTACATGACTGTATGATCAGCTTCTCTCCTCACCTCCTGTCTCCTCTACATGACTGTATGATCAGCTTCTCTCCTCACCTCCTGTCTCCTCTACATGACTGTATGATCAGCTTCTCCCCTCACCTCCTGTGTCCTCTACATGACTGTATGATCAGCTTCTCCCCTCACCTCCTGTCTCCACTACATGACTGTATGATCAGCTTCTCCCCTCCTGTCTCCACTACATGACTGTATGATCAGCTTCTCTCCTCTCCTCCTGTCTCCACTACATGACTGTATGATCAGCTTCTCCTCTCACCTCCTGTCTCCACTACATGACTGTATGATCAGCTTCTCCTCACCTCCTGTCTCCACTACAAGACTGTATGATCAGCTTCTCTACTCACCTCCTGTCTCCACTACATGAATGTATGATCAGCTTCTCTCCTCACCTCCTGTCTCCACTACATGACTATGATCAGCTTCTCCCCTCACCTCCTGTCTCCTCTACATGACTGTATGATCAGCTTCTCTCCTCACCTCCTGTCTCCACTACATGACTATGATCAGCTTCTCCTCACCTCCTGTCTCCACTACATGACTGTATGATCAGCTTCTCTCCTCACCTCCTGTCTCCTCTACATGACTGTATGAAAAGCTTCTCTCCTCACCTCCTGTCTCCTCTACATGACTGTATGATCAGCTTCTCCCCTCACCTCCTGTCTCCACTACATGACTGTATGATCAGCTTCTCTCCTCACCTCCTGCCTTCACTACATGACTGTATGATCAGCTTCTCTCCTCACCTCCTGTCTCCTCTACATGACTGTATGATCAGCTTCTCTCCTCACCTCCTGTCTCCACTAAATAACTATATGATCAGCTTCTCTCCTCACCTCCTGTCTCCACTACATGACTGTATGATCAGCTTCTCTCCTCACCTCCTGTCTCCACTACATGACTGTATGATCAGCTTCCCTCCTCACCTCCTGTCTCCACTACATGACTGTATGATCAGCTTCTCTCCTCTCCTCCTGTCTCCACTACATGACTATGATCAGCTTCTCCCCTCACCTCCTGTCTCCTCTACATGACTGTATGATCAGCTTCTCTCCTCACCTCCTGTCTCCTCTACATGACTGTATGTTCAGCTTCTCTCCTCACCTCCTGTCTCCACTACATGACTGTATGATCAGCTTCTCCCCTCACCTCCTGTCTCCACTACATGACTGTATGAGCAGCTTCTCTCCTCACCTCCTGTCTCCTCTACATGACTGTATGATCAGCTTCTCTCCTCACCTCCTGTCTTCACTACATGACTGTATGATCAGCTTCTCTCCTCACCTCCTGTCTCCACTACATGACTGTATGATCAGCTTCTCTCCTCACCTCCTGTCTCCACTACATGACTGTATGATCAGCTTCTCTCCTCACCTCCTGTCTCCACTACATGACTGTATGATCAGCTTCTCTCCTCACCTCCTGTCTCCACTACATGACTGTATGATCAGCTTCTCTCCACACCTCCTGTCTCCACTACATGACTGTATTATCAGCTTCTCTCCTCACCTCCTGTCTCCACTACATGACTGTATGATCAGCTTCTCTCCTCACCTCCTGTCTCCACTATATGACTGTATGATCAGCTTCTCTCCTCACCTCCTGTCTCCACTACATGACTGTATGATCAGCTTCTCTCCTCACCTCCTGTCTCCACTACATGACTGTATGATCAGCTTCTCTCCTCACCTCCTGTCTCCACTACATGACTGTATGATCAGCTTCTCTCCTCACCTCCTGTCTCCACTACATGACTGTATGATCAGCTTCTCCCCTCACCTCCTGTCTCCACTACATGACTGTATGATCAGCTTCCCTCCTCACCTCCTGTCTCCTCTACATGACTGTATCATCAGCTTCTCTCCTCACCTCCTGTCTCCTCTACATGACTGTATGATCAGCTTCTCTCCTCACCTCCTGTCTCCTCTACATGACTGTATGATCAGCTTCTCTCCTCACCTCCTGTCTCCACTACATGACTGTATGATCAGCTTCTCCTCTCACCTCCTGTCTCCACTACATGACTGTATGATCAGCTTCTCCTCACCTCCTGTCTCCTCTATATGACTGTATGATCAGCTTCTCCCCTCACCTCCTGTCTCCACTACATGACTGTATGATCAGCTTCTCCCCTCACCTCCTGTCTCCACTACATGACTGTATGATCAGCTTCTCTCCTCACCTCCTGTCTTCAATACATGACTGTATGATCAGCTACTCTCCTCACCTCCTGTCTCCTCTACATGACTGTATGATCAGCTTCTCTCCTCACCTCCTGTCTCCTCTACATGACTGTATGATCAGCTTCTCTCCTCACCTCCTGTCTCCACTACATGACTGTATGATCAGCTTCTCTCCTCACCTCCTGTCTCCACTACATGACTGTATGATCAGCTTCTCTCCTCACCTCCTGTCTCCACTACATGACTCTATTATCAGCTTCTCTCCTCTCCTCCTGTCTCCACTACATGACTATGATCAGCTTCTCCCCTCACCTCCTGTCTCCTCTACATGACTGTATGATCAGCTTCTCTCCTCACCTCCTGTCACCACTACATGACTGTATGATCAGCTTCTCTCCTCACCTCCTGTATCCACTACATGACTGTATGATCTTCTTTTCTCCTCTCCTCCTGTCTCCACTACATGACTGTATGATCAGCTTCTCTCCTCACCTCCTGTCTCCACTACATGACTGTATGATCAGCTTCTCTCCTCACCTCCTGTCTCCACTACATGACTGTATGATCAGCTTCTCTCCTCACCTCCTGTCTCCACTATATGACTGTATGATCAGATTCTCTCCTCACCTCCTGTCTCCACTATATGACTGTATGATCAGCTTCTCTCCTCACCTCCTGTCTCCACTACATGACTGTATGATCAGCTTCTCTCCTCACCTCCTGTCTCCACTACATGACTGTATGATCAGCTTCTCTCCTCACCTCCTGTCTCCACTACATGACTGTATGATAAGCTTCTCCTCTCACCTCCTGTCTCCACTACATGACTGTATGATCAGCTTCTCTCCTCACCTCCTGTCTCCACTACATGACTGTATGATCAGCTTCTCTCCTCACCTCCTGTCTACACTACATGACTGTATGGTCAACTTCTCTCCTCAACTCCTGTCTCCACTACATGACTGTATGATAAGCTTCTCTCCTCACCTCCTGTCTCCACTACATGACTGTATGATCAGCTTCTCTCCTCACCTCCTGTCTCCACTACATGACTGTATGATCAGCTTCTCTCCTCACCTCCTGTCTCCACTATATGACTGTATGATCAGCTTCTCTCCTCACCTCCTGTCTCCACTATATGACTGTATGATCAGCTTCTCTCCTCACCTCCTGTCTCCTCTACATGACTGTATGATCAGCTTCTCCCCTCACCTCTTGTCTCCACTACATGACTGTATGATCAGCTTCTCCCCTCACCTCCTGTCTCCTCTACATGACTGTATGATCAGCTTCTCTCCTCACCTCCTGTCTCCACTACATGACTGTATGATCAGCTTCTCCCCTCACCTCCTGTCTCCACTACATGACTGTATGATCAGCTTCTCTCCTCACCTCCTGTCTCCTCTACATGACTGTATGATCAGCTTCTCCTCTCACTTCCTGTCTCCACTACATGACTGTATGATCAGCTTCTCTCCTCACCTCCTGTCTCCTCTACATGACTGTATGATCAGCTTCTCTCCTCACCTTCTGTATCCACTACATGACTGTATGATCAGCTTCTCTCCTCACCTCCTGTCTCCACTACATGACTGTATGATCAGCTTCTCCCCTCACCTCCTGTCTCCACTACATGACTGTATGATCAGCTTCTCCTCTCACCTCCTGTCTCCACTACATGACTGTATGATCAGCTTCTCCTCACCTCCTGTCTCCTCTATATGACTGTATGATCAGCTTCTCCCCTCACCTCCTGTCTCCACTACATGACTGTATGATCAGCTTCTCTCCTCTCACCTCCTGTCTCCACTACATGACTGTATGATCAGCTTCTCTCCTCACCTCCTGTCTCCACTACATGACTGTATGATCATCTTCTCCTCTCACCTCCTGTCTCCACTACATGACTGTATGATCAGCTTCTCCTCACCTCCTGTCTCCACTACATGACTGTATGATCAGCTTCTCTACTCACCTCCTGTCTCCACTGCATGAATGTATGATCAGCTTCTCTCCTCACCTCCTGTCTCCACTACATGACTATGATCAGCTTCTCCCCTCACCTCCTGTCTCCTCTACATGACTGTATGATCAGCTTCTCTCCTCACCTCCTGTCTCCACTACATGACTATGATCAGCTTCTCCTCACCTCCTGTCTCCACTACATGACTGTATGATCAGCTTCTCTCCTCACCTCCTGTCTCCTCTACATGACTGTATGAAAAGCTTCTCTCCTCACCTCCTGTCTCCTCTACATGACTGTATGATCAGCTTCTCTCCTCACCTCCTTTCTCCACTATATGACTGTATGATCAGCTTCTCTCCTCACCTCCTGTCTCCACTATATGACTGTATGATCAGCTTCTCTCCTCACCTCCTGTCTCCTCTACATGACTGTATGATCAGCTTCTCCCCTCACCTCTTGTCTCCACTACATGACTGTATGATCAGCTTCTCCCCTCACCTCCTGTCTCCTCTACATGACTGTATGATCAGCTTCTCTCCTCACCTCCTGTCTCCACTACATGACTGTATGATCAGCTTCTCCCCTCACCTCCTGTCTCCACTACATGACTGTATGATCAGCTTCTCTCCTCACCTCCTGTCTCCTCTACATGACTGTATGATCAGCTTCTCCTCTCACTTCCTGTCTCCACTACATGACTGTATGATCAGCTTCTCTCCTCACCTCCTGTCTCCTCTACATGACTGTATGATCAGCTTCTCTCCTCACCTCCTGTCTCCACTACATGACTGTATGATCAGCTTCTCTCCTCACCTCCTGTCTCCACTATATGACTGTATGATCAGCTTCTCTCCTCACCTCCTGTCTCCACTACATGACTGTATGATCAGCTTCTCTCCTCACCTCCTGTCTCCACTACATGACTGTATGATCAGCTTCTCTCCTCACCTCCTGTCTCCACTACATGACTGTATGATCAGCTTCTCTCCTCACCTCCTGTCTCCACTACATGACTGTATGATCAGCTTCTCCCCTCACCTCCTGTCTCCACTACATGACTGTATGATCAGCTTCTCCTCTCACCTCCTGTCTCCTCTATATGACTGTATGATCAGCTTCTCCCCTCACCTCCTGTCTCCACTACATGACTGTATGATCAGCTTCTCTCCTCTCACCTCCTGTCTCCACTACATGACTGTATGATCAGCTTCTCTCCTCACCTCCTGTCTCCACTACATGAATGTATGATCATCTTCTCCTCTCACCTCCTGTCTCCACTACATGACTGTATGATCAGCTTCTCCTCACTTCCTGTCTCCACTACATGACTGTATGATCAGCTTCTCTACTCACCTCCTGTCTCCACTACATGAATGTATGATCAGCTTATCTCCTCACCTCCTGTCTCCACTACATGACTATGATCAGCTTCTCCCCTCACCTCCTGTCTCCTCTACATGACTGTATGATCAGCTTCTCTCCTCACCTCCTGTCTCCACTACATGACTATGATCAGCTTCTCCTCACCCCCTGTCTCCACTACATGACTGTATGATCAGCTTCTCTCCTCACCTCCTGTCTCCTCTACATGACTGTATGATCAGCTTCTCCCCTCACCTCCTGTCTCCTCTACATGACTGTATGATCAGCTTCTCTCCTCACCTCCTGTCTCCACTACATGACTGTATGATCAGCTTCTCTCCTCACCTCCTGTCTCCACTACATGACTGTATGATCAGCTTCTCCCCTCACCTCCTGTCTCCACTACATGACTGTATGATCAGCTTCTGTCCTCACCTCCTGTCTCCACTACATGACTGTATGATCAGCTTCTCTCCTCACCTCCTGTCTCCACTACATGACTGTATGATCAGCTTCCCTCCTCACCTCCTGTCTCCACTACATGACTGTATGATCAGCTTCTCCCCTCACCTCCTGTCTCCACTACATGACTGTATGATCAGCTTCTCTCCTCACCTCCTGTCTCCACTACATGACTGTATGATCAGCTTCTCTCCTCACCTCCTGTCTCCACTACATGACTGTATGATCAGCTTCTCTCCTCACCTCCTGTCTCCACTACATGACTGTATGATCAGCTTCTCACCTCTCCTCCTGTCTCCACTACATGACTATGATCAGCTTCTCCCCTCACCTCCTGTCTCCTCTACATGACTGTATGATCAGCTTCTCTCCTCACCTCCTGTCTCCACTACATGACTGTATGATCAGCTTCTCCCCTCACCTCCTGTCTCCACTACATGACTGTATGATCAGCTTCTCTCCTCACCTCCTGTCTCCACTACATGACTGTATGATCAGCTTCTCTCCTCACCTCCTGTCTCCACTACATGACTGTATGATCAGCTTCTCTCCTCACCTCCTGTCTCCACTACATGACTGTATGATCAGCTTCTCTCCTCACCTCCTGTCTCCACTACATGACTGTATGATCAGCTTCTCTCCTCACCTCCTGTCTCCACTACATGACTGTATGATCAGCTTCTCTCCTCACCTCCTGTCTCCACTACATGACTGTATGATCAGCTTCTCTCCACACCTCCTGTCTCCACTACATGACTGTATGATCAGCTTCTCTCCTCACCTCCTGTCTCCACTACATGACTGTATGATCAGCTTCTCTCCTCACCTCCTGTCTCCACTATATGACTGTATGATCAGCTTCTCTCCTCACCTCCTGTCTCCACTACATGACTGTATGATCAGCTTCTCTCCTCACCTCCTGTCTCCACTACATGACTGTATGATCAGCTTCTCTCCTCACCTCCTGTCTCCACTACATGACTGTATGATCAGCTTCTCTCCTCACCTCCTGTCTCCACTACATGACTGTATGATCAGCTTCTCCCCTCACCTCCTGTCTCCACTACATGACTGTATGATCAGCTTCTCTCCTCACCTCCTGTCTCCTCTACATGACTGTATCATCAGCTTCTCTCCTCACCTCCTGTCTCCTCTACATGACTGTATGATCAGCTTCTCTCCTCACCTCCTGTCTCCTCTACATGACTGTATGATCAGCTTCTCTCCTCACCTCCTGTCTCCTCTACATGACTGTATGATCAGCTTCTCTCCTCACCTCCTGTCTCCTCTACATGACTGTATGATCAGCTTCTCCCCTCACCTCCTGTCTCCACTACATGACTATATGATCAGCTTCTCTCCTCACCTCCTGTCACCACTACATGACTGTATGATTAGCTTCTCTCCTCACCTCCTGTCTCCACTACATGACTGTATGATCAGCTTCTCCTCACCTCCTGTCTCCACTACATGACTGTATGATCATCTTCTCCTCTCACCTCCTGTCTCCACTACATGACTGTATGATCAGCTTCTCCTCACCTCCTGTCTCCACTACATGACTGTATGATCAGCTTCTCTACTCACCTCCTGTCTCCACTGCATGAATGTATGATCAGCTTCTCTCCTCACCTCCTGTCTCCACTACATGACTATGATCAGCTTCTCCCCTCACCTCCTGTCTCCTCTACATGACTGTATGATCAGCTTCTCTCCTCACCTCCTGTCTCCACTACATGACTATGATCAGCTTCTCCTCACCTCCTGTCTCCACTACATGACTGTATGATCAGCTTCTCTCCTCACCTCCTGTCTCCTCTACATGACTGTATGAAAAGCTTCTCTCCTCACCTCCTGTCTCCTCTACATGACTGTATGATCAGCTTCTCTCCTCACCTCCTTTCTCCACTATATGACTGTATGATCAGCTTCTCTCCTCACCTCCTGTCTCCACTATATGACTGTATGATCAGCTTCTCTCCTCACCTCCTGTCTCCTCTACATGACTGTATGATCAGCTTCTCCCCTCACCTCTTGTCTCCACTACATGACTGTATGATCAGCTTCTCCCCTCACCTCCTGTCTCCTCTACATGACTGTATGATCAGCTTCTCTCCTCACCTCCTGTCTCCACTACATGACTGTATGATCAGCTTCTCCCCTCACCTCCTGTCTCCACTACATGACTGTATGATCAGCTTCTCTCCTCACCTCCTGTCTCCTCTACATGACTGTATGATCAGCTTCTCCTCTCACTTCCTGTCTCCACTACATGACTGTATGATCAGCTTCTCTCCTCACCTCCTGTCTCCTCTACATGACTGTATGATCAGCTTCTCTCCTCACCTCCTGTCTCCACTACATGACTGTATGATCAGCTTCTCTCCTCACCTCCTGTCTCCACTATATGACTGTATGATCAGCTTCTCTCCTCACCTCCTGTCTCCACTACATGACTGTATGATCAGCTTCTCTCCTCACCTCCTGTCTCCACTACATGACTGTATGATCAGCTTCTCTCCTCACCTCCTGTCTCCACTACATGACTGTATGATCAGCTTCTCTCCTCACCTCCTGTCTCCACTACATGACTGTATGATCAGCTTCTCCCCTCACCTCCTGTCTCCACTACATGACTGTATGATCAGCTTCTCCTCTCACCTCCTGTCTCCTCTATATGACTGTATGATCAGCTTCTCCCCTCACCTCCTGTCTCCACTACATGACTGTATGATCAGCTTCTCTCCTCTCACCTCCTGTCTCCACTACATGACTGTATGATCAGCTTCTCTCCTCACCTCCTGTCTCCACTACATGAATGTATGATCATCTTCTCCTCTCACCTCCTGTCTCCACTACATGACTGTATGATCAGCTTCTCCTCACTTCCTGTCTCCACTACATGACTGTATGATCAGCTTCTCTACTCACCTCCTGTCTCCACTACATGAATGTATGATCAGCTTCTCTCCTCACCTCCTGTCTCCACTACATGACTATGATCAGCTTCTCCCCTCACCTCCTGTCTCCTCTACATGACTGTATGATCAGCTTCTCTCCTCACCTCCTGTCTCCACTACATGACTATGATCAGCTTCTCCTCACCCCCTGTCTCCACTACATGACTGTATGATCAGCTTCTCTCCTCACCTCCTGTCTCCTCTACATGACTGTATGATCAGCTTCTCCCCTCACCTCCTGTCTCCTCTACATGACTGTATGATCAGCTTCTCTCCTCACCTCCTGTCTCCACTAAATAACTATATGATCAGCTTCTCTCCTCACCTCCTGTCTCCACTACATGACTGTATGATCAGCTTCTCTCCTCACCTCCTGTCTCCACTACATGACTGTATGATCAGCTTCCCTCCTCACCTCCTGTCTCCACTACATGACTGTATGATCAGCTTCTCCCCTCACCTCCTGTCTCCACTACATGACTGTATGATCAGCTTCTCTCCTCACCTCCTGTCTCCACTACATGACTGTATGATCAGCTTCTCTCCTCACCTCCTGTCTCCACTACATGACTGTATGATCAGCTTCTCTCCTCACCTCCTGTCTCCACTACATGACTGTATGATCAGCTTCTCACCTCTCCTCCTGTCTCCACTACATGACTATGATCAGCTTCTCCCCTCACCTCCTGTCTCCTCTACATGACTGTATGATCAGCTTCTCTCCTCACCTCCTGTCTCCACTACATGACTGTATGATCAGCTTCTCCCCTCACCTCCTGTCTCCACTACATGACTGTATGATCAGCTTCTCTCCTCACCTCCTGTCTCCACTACATGACTGTATGATCAGCTTCTCTCCTCACCTCCTGTCTCCACTACATGACTGTATGATCAGCTTCTCTCCTCACCTCCTGTCTCCACTACATGACTGTATGATCAGCTTCTCTCCTCACCTCCTGTCTCCACTACATGACTGTATGATCAGCTTCTCTCCTCACCTCCTGTCTCCACTACATGACTGTATGATCAGCTTCTCTCCTCACCTCCTGTCTCCACTACATGACTGTATGATCAGCTTCTCTCCACACCTCCTGTCTCCACTACATGACTGTATGATCAGCTTCTCTCCTCACCTCCTGTCTCCACTACATGACTGTATGATCAGCTTCTCTCCTCACCTCCTGTCTCCACTATATGACTGTATGATCAGCTTCTCTCCTCACCTCCTGTCTCCACTACATGACTGTATGATCAGCTTCTCTCCTCACCTCCTGTCTCCACTACATGACTGTATGATCAGCTTCTCCCCTCACCTCCTGTCTCCACTACATGACTGTATGATCAGCTTCTCTCCTCACCTCCTGTCTCCTCTACATGACTGTATCATCAGCTTCTCTCCTCACCTCCTGTCTCCTCTACATGACTGTATGATCAGCTTCTCTCCTCACCTCCTGTCTCCTCTACATGACTGTATGATCAGCTTCTCTCCTCACCTCCTGTCTCCTCTACATGACTGTATGATCAGCTTCTCTCCTCACCTCCTGTCTCCTCTACATGACTGTATGATCAGCTTCTCCCCTCACCTCCTGTCTCCACTACATGACTATATGATCAGCTTCTCTCCTCACCTCCTGTCACCACTACATGACTGTATGATTAGCTTCTCTCCTCACCTCCTGTCTCCACTACATGACTGTATGATCAGCTTCTCCTCACCTCCTGTCTCCACTACATGACTGTATGATCAGCTTCTCTACTCACCTCCTGTCTCCACTACATGAATGTATGATCACCTTCTCTCCTCACCTCCTGTCTCCACTACATGACTATGATCAGCTTCTCCCCTCACCTCCTGTCTCCTCTACATGACTGTATGATCAGCTTCTCTCCTCACCTCCTGTCTCCACTACATGACTATGATCAGCTTCTCCTCACCTCCTGTCTCCACTACATGACTGTATGATCAGCTTCTCTCCTCACCTCCTGTCTCCTCTACATGACTGTATGATCAGCTTCTCCCCTCACCTCCTGTCTCCACTACATGACTGTATGATCAGCTTCTCTCCTCACCTCCTGTCTCCTTTACATGACTGTATGATCAGCTTCTCCCCTCACCTCCTGTCTCCACTACATGACTGTATGATCAGCTTCTCTCCTCACCTCCTGTCTCCTCTACATGACTGTATGATCAGCTTCTCTCCTCACCTCCTGTCTCCACTACATGACTGTATGATCAGCTTCTTTCCTCACCTCCTGTCACCACTACATGACTGTATGATCAGCTTCTCTCCTCACCTCCAGTCTCCACTACATGACTGTATGATCAGCTTCTCTCCTCACCTCCTGTCTTCACTACATGACTGTATGATCAGCTTCTCTCCTCACCTCCTGTCTCCACTATATGACTGTATGATCAGCTTCTCTCCTCACCTCCTGTCTCCACTACATGACTGTATGATCAGCTTCTCTCCTCACCTCCTGTCTCCACTACATGACTGTATGATCAGCTTCTCTCTTCACCTCCTGTCTCCACTACATGACTGTATGATAAGCTTCTCCCCTCACCTCCTGTCTCCACTACATGACTGTATGATCAGCTTCTCTACTCACCTCCTGTCTCCACTACATGACTGTATGATCAGCTTCTCTCTTCACCTCCTGTCTCCACTACATGACTGCATGATCAGCTTCTCCCCTCACCTCCTGTCTCCACTACATGACTGTATGATCAGCTTCTCTCCTCACCTCCTGTCTCCACTACATGACTGTATGATCAGCTTCTCCCCTCACCTCCTGTCTCCACTACATGACTGTATGATCAGCTTCTCTCCTCACCTCCTGTCTCCACTACATGACTGTATGATCAGCTTCTCCCCTCACCTCCTGTCTCCACTACATGACTGCATGATCAGCTTCTCTCCTCACCTCCTGTCTCCACTATATGACTGTATGATCAGCTTCTCCTCTCACCTCCTGTCTCCTCTATATGACTGTATGATCAGCTTTTCCCCTTACCTCCTGTCTCCACTACATGACTGTATGATCAGATTCTCTGCTCACCTCCTGTCTCCTCTACATGACTGTATGATCAGCTTCTCCTCTCCTGTCTCCACTACATGACTGTATGATCAGCTTCTCTCCTCACCTCCTGTCTCCACTACATGACTGTATGATCAGCTTCTCCTCTCACCTCCTGTCTCCTCTACATGACTGTATGATCAGCTTCTCCCCTCACCTCCTGTCTCCACTACATGACTGTATGATCAGCTTCTATCCTCACCTCCTGTCTCCACTACATGACTGTATGATCAGCTTCTCCTCACCTCCTGTCTCCACTACATGACTGTATGATCAGCTTCTCTCCTCACCTCCTGTCTCCACTACATGACTGTATGATCAGCTTCTCCCCTCCTGTCTCCACTACATGACTGTATGATCAGCTTCTCTCCTCTGCTCCTGTCTCCACTACATGACTGTATGATCAGCTTCTCCCCTCACCTCCTGTCTCCACTACATGACTGTATGATCAGCTTCTCTCCTCACCTCCTGTCTCCACTACATGACTGTATGATCAGCTTCTCCTCACCTCCTGTCTCCACTACATGACTGTATGATCAGCTTCTCCTCTCCTCCTGTCTCCACTACATGACTGTATGATCAGCTTCTCCTCTCACCTCCTGTCTCCACTACATGACTGTATGATCAGCTTCTCCTCACCTCCTGTCTCCACTACATGACTGTATGATTATCTTCTCTCCTCACCTCCTGTCTCCTCTACATGACTGTATGATCAGCTTCTCCCCTCACCTCCTGTCTCCACTACATGACTGTATGATCAGCTTCTCCCCTCACCTCCTGTCTCCACTACATGACTGTATGATTACCTTCTCCTCTCACCTCCTGTCTCCTCTACATGACTGTATGATCAGCTTCTCCCCTCACCTCCTGTCTCCACTACATGACTGTATGATCAGCTTCTCTCCTCACCTCCTGTCTCCACTACATGACTGTATGATCAGCTTCTCCTCTCACCTCCTGTCTCCACTGCATGACTGTATGATCAGCTTCTCCCCTCACCTCCTGTCTCCACTACATGACTGTATGATCAGATTCTCCTCTCACCTCCTGTCTCCACTACATGACTGTATGATCAGCTTCTCCCCTCACCTCCTGTCTCCACTACATGACTTTATGATCAGCTTCTCCCCTCACCTCATGTCTCCACTACATGACTGTATGATCAGCTTCTCCCATCACCTCCTGTCTCCACTACATGACTGTATGATCAGCTTCTCCCATCACCTCCTGTCTCCACTACATGACTGTATGATCAGCTTCTCTCCTCACCTCCTGTCTCCACTACATGACTGTATGATCAGCTTCTCTCCTCACCTCCTGTCTCCACTACATGACTGTATGATCAGCTTCTCCCCTCACCTCCTGTCTCCACTACATGACTGTATGATCAGCTTCTCTCCTCACCTCCTGTCTCCACTACATGACTGTATGATCAGCTTCTCCTCTCACCACCTGTCTCCACTACATGACTGTATGATCAGCTTCTCTCCTCACCTCCTGTCTACACTACATGACTGTATGACCAGCTTCTCCCCTCACCTCCTGTCTACACTACATGACTGTATGATCAGCTTCTCCCCTCACCTCCTGTCTCCACTACATGACTGTATGATCAGCTTCTCTCCTCACCTCCTGTCTCCACTACATGACTGTATGATCAGCTTCTCTCCTCACCTCCTGTCTCCTCTACATGACTGTATGATCAGCTTCTCTCCTCACCTCCTGTCTCCTCTACATGACTGTATGATCAGCTTCTCCCCTCACCTCCTGTGTCCTCTACATGACTGTATGATCAGCTTCTCCCCTCACCTCCTGTCTCCACTACATGACTGTATGATCAGCTTCTCCCCTCCTGTCTCCACTACATGACTGTATGATCAGCTTCTCTCCTCTCCTCCTGTCTCCACTACATGACTGTATGATCAGCTTCTCCTCTCACCTCCTGTCTCCACTACATGACTGTATGATCAGCTTCTCCTCACCTCCTGTCTCCACTACATGACTGTATGATTATCTTCTCTCCTCACCTCCTGTCTCCTCTACATGACTGTATGATCAGCTTCTCCCCTCACCTCCTGTCTCCACTACATGACTGTATGATTAGCTTCTCCCCTCACCTCCTGTCTCCTCTACATGACTGTATGATCAGCTTCTCCCCTCACCTCCTGTTTCCAATACATGACTGTATGATCAGCTTCTCTCCTCACCCCCTGTCTCCTCTACATGACTGTATGATCAGCTTCTCCCCTCACCTCCTGTCTCCACTACATGACTGTATGATCGGCTTCTCTCCTCACCTCCTGTCTCCTCTACATGACTGTATGATCAGCTTCTCCCCTCACCTCCTGTCTCCTCTACATGACTGTAAGATCAGCTTCTCCCCTCACCTCCTGTCTCCTCTACATGACTGTATGATCAGCTTCTCCCCTCCTGTCTCCACTACATGACTGTATGATCAGCTTCTCTCCTCTCCTCCTGTCTCCACTACATGACTGTATGATCAGCTTCTCCTCTCACCTCCTGTCTCCACTACATGACTGTATGATCAGTTTCTCCTCACCTCCTGTCTCCACTACATGACTGTATGATTATCTTCTCTCCTCACCTCCTGTCTCCTCTACATGACTGTATGATCAGCTTCTCTCCTCGCCTCCTGTCTCCACTACATGACTGTATGATCAGCTTCTCACCTCACCTCCTGTCTCCACTACATGAATGTATGATCAGCTTCTCCTCACCTCCTGTCTCCTCTACATGACTGTATGATCAGCTTCTCTCCTCACCTCCTGTCTCCTCTACATGACTGTATGATCAGCTTCTCTCCTCACCTCCTGTCTCCTCTACATGACTGTATGATCAGCTTCTCCCCTCACCTCCTGTCTCCACTACATGACTATATGATCAGCTTCTCTCCTCACCTCCTGTCACCACTACATGACTGTATGATTAGCTTCTCTCCTCACCTCCTGTCTCCACTACATGACTGTATGATCAGCTTCTCCTCACCTCCTGTCTCCACTACATGACTGTATGATCATCTTCTCCTCTCACCTCCTGTCTCCACTACATGACTGTATGATCAGCTTCTCCTCACCTCCTGTCTCCACTACATGACTGTATGATCAGCTTCTCTACTCACCTCCTGTCTCCACTGCATGAATGTATGATCAGCTTCTCTCCTCACCTCCTGTCTCCACTACATGACTATGATCAGCTTCTCCCCTCACCTCCTGTCTCCTCTACATGACTGTATGATCAGCTTCTCTCCTCACCTCCTGTCTCCACTACATGACTATGATCAGCTTCTCCTCACCTCCTGTCTCCACTACATGACTGTATGATCAGCTTCTCTCCTCACCTCCTGTCTCCTCTACATGACTGTATGAAAAGCTTCTCTCCTCACCTCCTGTCTCCTCTACATGACTGTATGATCAGCTTCTCTCCTCACCTCCTTTCTCCACTATATGACTGTATGATCAGCTTCTCTCCTCACCTCCTGTCTCCACTATATGACTGTATGATCAGCTTCTCTCCTCACCTCCTGTCTCCTCTACATGACTGTATGATCAGCTTCTCCCCTCACCTCTTGTCTCCACTACATGACTGTATGATCAGCTTCTCCCCTCACCTCCTGTCTCCTCTACATGACTGTATGATCAGCTTCTCTCCTCACCTCCTGTCTCCACTACATGACTGTATGATCAGCTTCTCCCCTCACCTCCTGTCTCCACTACATGACTGTATGATCAGCTTCTCTCCTCACCTCCTGTCTCCTCTACATGACTGTATGATCAGCTTCTCCTCTCACTTCCTGTCTCCACTACATGACTGTATGATCAGCTTCTCTCCTCACCTCCTGTCTCCTCTACATGACTGTATGATCAGCTTCTCTCCTCACCTCCTGTCTCCACTACATGACTGTATGATCAGCTTCTCTCCTCACCTCCTGTCTCCACTATATGACTGTATGATCAGCTTCTCTCCTCACCTCCTGTCTCCACTACATGACTGTATGATCAGCTTCTCTCCTCACCTCCTGTCTCCACTACATGACTGTATGATCAGCTTCTCTCCTCACCTCCTGTCTCCACTACATGACTGTATGATCAGCTTCTCTCCTCACCTCCTGTCTCCACTACATGACTGTATGATCAGCTTCTCCCCTCACCTCCTGTCTCCACTACATGACTGTATGATCAGCTTCTCCTCTCACCTCCTGTCTCCTCTATATGACTGTATGATCAGCTTCTCCCCTCACCTCCTGTCTCCACTACATGACTGTATGATCAGCTTCTCTCCTCTCACCTCCTGTCTCCACTACATGACTGTATGATCAGCTTCTCTCCTCACCTCCTGTCTCCACTACATGAATGTATGATCATCTTCTCCTCTCACCTCCTGTCTCCACTACATGACTGTATGATCAGCTTCTCCTCACTTCCTGTCTCCACTACATGACTGTATGATCAGCTTCTCTACTCACCTCCTGTCTCCACTACATGAATGTATGATCAGCTTCTCTCCTCACCTCCTGTCTCCACTACATGACTATGATCAGCTTCTCCCCTCACCTCCTGTCTCCTCTACATGACTGTATGATCAGCTTCTCTCCTCACCTCCTGTCTCCACTACATGACTATGATCAGCTTCTCCTCACCCCCTGTCTCCACTACATGACTGTATGATCAGCTTCTCTCCTCACCTCCTGTCTCCTCTACATGACTGTATGATCAGCTTCTCCCCTCACCTCCTGTCTCCTCTACATGACTGTATGATCAGCTTCTCTCCTCACCTCCTGTCTCCACTAAATAACTATATGATCAGCTTCTCTCCTCACCTCCTGTCTCCACTACATGACTGTATGATCAGCTTCTCTCCTCACCTCCTGTCTCCACTACATGACTGTATGATCAGCTTCCCTCCTCACCTCCTGTCTCCACTACATGACTGTATGATCAGCTTCTCCCCTCACCTCCTGTCTCCACTACATGACTGTATGATCAGCTTCTCTCCTCACCTCCTGTCTCCACTACATGACTGTATGATCAGCTTCTCTCCTCACCTCCTGTCTCCACTACATGACTGTATGATCAGCTTCTCTCCTCACCTCCTGTCTCCACTACATGACTGTATGATCAGCTTCTCACCTCTCCTCCTGTCTCCACTACATGACTATGATCAGCTTCTCCCCTCACCTCCTGTCTCCTCTACATGACTGTATGATCAGCTTCTCTCCTCACCTCCTGTCTCCACTACATGACTGTATGATCAGCTTCTCCCCTCACCTCCTGTCTCCACTACATGACTGTATGATCAGCTTCTCTCCTCACCTCCTGTCTCCACTACATGACTGTATGATCAGCTTCTCTCCTCACCTCCTGTCTCCACTACATGACTGTATGATCAGCTTCTCTCCTCACCTCCTGTCTCCACTACATGACTGTATGATCAGCTTCTCTCCTCACCTCCTGTCTCCACTACATGACTGTATGATCAGCTTCTCTCCTCACCTCCTGTCTCCACTACATGACTGTATGATCAGCTTCTCTCCTCACCTCCTGTCTCCACTACATGACTGTATGATCAGCTTCTCTCCACACCTCCTGTCTCCACTACATGACTGTATGATCAGCTTCTCTCCTCACCTCCTGTCTCCACTACATGACTGTATGATCAGCTTCTCTCCTCACCTCCTGTCTCCACTATATGACTGTATGATCAGCTTCTCTCCTCACCTCCTGTCTCCACTACATGACTGTATGATCAGCTTCTCTCCTCACCTCCTGTCTCCACTACATGACTGTATGATCAGCTTCTCCCCTCACCTCCTGTCTCCACTACATGACTGTATGATCAGCTTCTCTCCTCACCTCCTGTCTCCTCTACATGACTGTATCATCAGCTTCTCTCCTCACCTCCTGTCTCCTCTACATGACTGTATGATCAGCTTCTCTCCTCACCTCCTGTCTCCTCTACATGACTGTATGATCAGCTTCTCTCCTCACCTCCTGTCTCCTCTACATGACTGTATGATCAGCTTCTCTCCTCACCTCCTGTCTCCTCTACATGACTGTATGATCAGCTTCTCCCCTCACCTCCTGTCTCCACTACATGACTATATGATCAGCTTCTCTCCTCACCTCCTGTCACCACTACATGACTGTATGATTAGCTTCTCTCCTCACCTCCTGTCTCCACTACATGACTGTATGATCAGCTTCTCCTCACCTCCTGTCTCCACTACATGACTGTATGATCAGCTTCTCTACTCACCTCCTGTCTCCACTACATGAATGTATGATCACCTTCTCTCCTCACCTCCTGTCTCCACTACATGACTATGATCAGCTTCTCCCCTCACCTCCTGTCTCCTCTACATGACTGTATGATCAGCTTCTCTCCTCACCTCCTGTCTCCACTACATGACTATGATCAGCTTCTCCTCACCTCCTGTCTCCACTACATGACTGTATGATCAGCTTCTCTCCTCACCTCCTGTCTCCTCTACATGACTGTATGATCAGCTTCTCCCCTCACCTCCTGTCTCCACTACATGACTGTATGATCAGCTTCTCTCCTCACCTCCTGTCTCCTTTACATGACTGTATGATCAGCTTCTCCCCTCACCTCCTGTCTCCACTACATGACTGTATGATCAGCTTCTCTCCTCACCTCCTGTCTCCTCTACATGACTGTATGATCAGCTTCTCTCCTCACCTCCTGTCTCCACTACATGACTGTATGATCAGCTTCTTTCCTCACCTCCTGTCACCACTACATGACTGTATGATCAGCTTCTCTCCTCACCTCCAGTCTCCACTACATGACTGTATGATCAGCTTCTCTCCTCACCTCCTGTCTTCACTACATGACTGTATGATCAGCTTCTCTCCTCACCTCCTGTCTCCACTATATGACTGTATGATCAGCTTCTCTCCTCACCTCCTGTCTCCACTACATGACTGTATGATCAGCTTCTCTCCTCACCTCCTGTCTCCACTACATGACTGTATGATCAGCTTCTCTCTTCACCTCCTGTCTCCACTACATGACTGTATGATAAGCTTCTCCCCTCACCTCCTGTCTCCACTACATGACTGTATGATCAGCTTCTCTACTCACCTCCTGTCTCCACTACATGACTGTATGATCAGCTTCTCTCTTCACCTCCTGTCTCCACTACATGACTGCATGATCAGCTTCTCCCCTCACCTCCTGTCTCCACTACATGACTGTATGATCAGCTTCTCTCCTCACCTCCTGTCTCCACTACATGACTGTATGATCAGCTTCTCCCCTCACCTCCTGTCTCCACTACATGACTGTATGATCAGCTTCTCTCCTCACCTCCTGTCTCCACTACATGACTGTATGATCAGCTTCTCCCCTCACCTCCTGTCTCCACTACATGACTGCATGATCAGCTTCTCTCCTCACCTCCTGTCTCCACTATATGACTGTATGATCAGCTTCTCCTCTCACCTCCTGTCTCCTCTATATGACTGTATGATCAGCTTTTCCCCTTACCTCCTGTCTCCACTACATGACTGTATGATCAGATTCTCTGCTCACCTCCTGTCTCCTCTACATGACTGTATGATCAGCTTCTCCTCTCCTGTCTCCACTACATGACTGTATGATCAGCTTCTCTCCTCACCTCCTGTCTCCACTACATGACTGTATGATCAGCTTCTCCTCTCACCTCCTGTCTCCTCTACATGACTGTATGATCAGCTTCTCCCCTCACCTCCTGTCTCCACTACATGACTGTATGATCAGCTTCTATGCTCACCTCCTGTCTCCACTACATGACTGTATGATCAGCTTCTCCTCACCTCCTGTCTCCACTACATGACTGTATGATCAGCTTCTCTCCTCACCTCCTGTCTCCACTACATGACTGTATGATCAGCTTCTCCCCTCCTGTCTCCACTACATGACTGTATGATCAGCTTCTCTCCTCTCCTCCTGTCTCCACTACATGACTGTATGATCAGCTTCTCCCCTCACCTCCTGTCTCCACTACATGACTGTATGATCAGCTTCTCTCCTCACCTCCTGTCTCCACTACATGACTGTATGATCAGCTTCTCCTCACCTCCTGTCTCCACTACATGACTGTATGATCAGCTTCTCCTCTCCTCCTGTCTCCACTACATGACTGTATGATCAGCTTCTCCTCTCACCTCCTGTCTCCACTACATGACTGTATGATCAGCTTCTCCTCACCTCCTGTCTCCACTACATGACTGTATGATTATCTTCTCTCCTCACCTCCTGTCTCCTCTACATGACTGTATGATCAGCTTCTCCCCTCACCTCCTGTCTCCACTACATGACTGTATGATCAGCTTCTCCCCTCACCTCCTGTCTCCACTACATGACTGTATGATTACCTTCTCCTCTCACCTCCTGTCTCCTCTACATGACTGTATGATCAGCTTCTCCCCTCACCTCCTGTCTCCACTACATGACTGTATGATCAGCTTCTCTCCTCACCTCCTGTCTCCACTACATGACTGTATGATCAGCTTCTCCTCTCACCTCCTGTCTCCACTGCATGACTGTATGATCAGCTTCTCCCCTCACCTCCTGTCTCCACTACATGACTGTATGATCAGATTCTCCTCTCACCTCCTGTCTCCACTACATGACTGTATGATCAGCTTCTCCCCTCACCTCCTGTCTCCACTACATGACTTTATGATCAGCTTCTCCCCTCACCTCATGTCTCCACTACATGACTGTATGATCAGCTTCTCCCATCACCTCCTGTCTCCACTACATGACTGTATGATCAGCTTCTCCCATCACCTCCTGTCTCCACTACATGACTGTATGATCAGCTTCTCTCCTCACCTCCTGTCTCCACTACATGACTGTATGATCAGCTTCTCTCCTCACCTCCTGTCTCCACTACATGACTGTATGATCAGCTTCTCCCCTCACCTCCTGTCTCCACTACATGACTGTATGATCAGCTTCTCTCCTCACCTCCTGTCTCCACTACATGACTGTATGATCAGCTTCTCCTCTCACCACCTGTCTCCACTACATGACTGTATGATCAGCTTCTCTCCTCACCTCCTGTCTACACTACATGACTGTATGACCAGCTTCTCCCCTCACCTCCTGTCTACACTACATGACTGTATGATCAGCTTCTCCCCTCACCTCCTGTCTCCACTACATGACTGTATGATCAGCTTCTCTCCTCACCTCCTGTCTCCACTACATGACTGTATGATCAGCTTCTCTCCTCACCTCCTGTCTCCTCTACATGACTGTATGATCAGCTTCTCTCCTCACCTCCTGTCTCCTCTACATGACTGTATGATCAGCTTCTCCCCTCACCTCCTGTGTCCTCTACATGACTGTATGATCAGCTTCTCCCCTCACCTCCTGTCTCCACTACATGACTGTATGATCAGCTTCTCCCCTCCTGTCTCCACTACATGACTGTATGATCAGCTTCTCTCCTCTCCTCCTGTCTCCACTACATGACTGTATGATCAGCTTCTCCTCTCACCTCCTGTCTCCACTACATGACTGTATGATCAGCTTCTCCTCACCTCCTGTCTCCACTACATGACTGTATGATTATCTTCTCTCCTCACCTCCTGTCTCCTCTACATGACTGTATGATCAGCTTCTCCCCTCACCTCCTGTCTCCACTACATGACTGTATGATTAGCTTCTCCCCTCACCTCCTGTCTCCTCTACATGACTGTATGATCAGCTTCTCCCCTCACCTCCTGTTTCCACTACATGACTGTATGATCAGCTTCTCTCCTCACCCCCTGTCTCCTCTACATGACTGTATGATCAGCTTCTCCCCTCACCTCCTGTCTCCACTACATGACTGTATGATCGGCTTCTCTCCTCACCTCCTGTCTCCTCTACATGACTGTATGATCAGCTTCTCCCCTCACCTCCTGTCTCCTCTACATGACTGTAAGATCAGCTTCTCCCCTCACCTCCTGTCTCCTCTACATGACTGTATGATCAGCTTCTCCCCTCCTGTCTCCACTACATGACTGTATGATCAGCTTCTCTCCTCTCCTCCTGTCTCCACTACATGACTGTATGATCAGCTTCTCCTCTCACCTCCTGTCTCCACTACATGACTGTATGATCAGTTTCTCCTCACCTCCTGTCTCCACTACATGACTGTATGATTATCTTCTCTCCTCACCTCCTGTCTCCTCTACATGACTGTATGATCAGCTTCTCTCCTCGCCTCCTGTCTCCACTACATGACAGTATGATCAGCTTCTCACCTCACCTCCTGTCTCCACTACATGAATGTATGATCAGCTTCTCCTCACCTCCTGTCTCCACTACATGACTGTATGATCAGCTTCTCCTCACCTCCTGTCTCCACTACATGACTGTATGATCAGCTTCTCCCCTCACCTCCTGTCTCCACTACATGACTGTATGATCAGCTTCTCCCCTCACCTCCTGTCTCCTCTACATGACTGTATGATCAGCTTCTCCCCTCACCTCCTGTCTCCTCTACATGACTGTATGATCAGCTTCTCCCCTCACCTCCTGTCTCCACTACATGACTGTATGATCAGCTTCTCTCCTCACCCCCTGTCTCCTCTACATGACTGTATGATCAGCTTCTCCTCTCACCTCCTGTCTCCACTACATGACTGTATGATCAGCTTCTCCTCTCACCTCCTGTCTCCACTACATGACTGTATGATCAGCTTCTCTCCTCACCTCCTGTCTCCAATACATGACTGTATGATCAGCTTCTCTCCTCACCTCCTGTCTCCTCTACATGACTGTATGATCAGCTTCTCTCCTCACCTCCTGTCTCCACTACATGACTGTATGATCAGCTTCTCCCCTCACCTCCTGTCTCCACTACATGACTGTATGATCAGCTTCTCTCCTCACCTTCTATCTCCACTACATGACTGTATGATCAGCTTCTCTCCTCACCTCCTGTCTCCACTACATGACTGTATGATCAGCTTCTCCCCTCACCTCCTGTCTCCACTACATGACTGTATGATCAGCTTCTCCCCTCACCTCCTGTCTCCACTACATGACTGTATGATCAGCTTCTCCCCTCACCTCCTGTCTCCACTACATGACTCTATGATCAGCTTCTCACCTCACCTCCTGTCTCCACTACATGAATGTATGATCAGCTTCTCCTCACCTCCTGTCTCCACTACATGACTGTATGATCAGCTTCTCTCCTCACCTTCTGTCTCCACTATATGACTGTATGATCAGCTTCTCCCCTCACCTCCTGTCTCCACTACATGACTGTATGATCAGCTTCTCTCCTCACCTCCTGTCTCCACTACATGACTGTATGATCAGCTTCTCTCCTCACCTCCTGTCTCCACTACATGACTGTATGATCAGCTTCTCCTCTCACCTCCTGTCTCCACTACATGACTGTATGATCAGCTTCTCTCCTCACCTCCTGTCTCCACTACATGACTGTATGATCAGCTTCTCTCCTCACCTCCTGTCTCCACTACATGACTATGATCAGCTTCTCTCCTCACCTCCTGTCTCCACTACATGACTGTATGATCAGCTTCTCTCCTCACCTCCTGTCTCCACTACATGACTGTATGATCAGCTTCTCTCCTCACCTCCTGTCTCTTCTACATGACTGTATGATCAGCTTCTCCCCTCACCTCCTGTCTCCACTACATGACTGTATGATCAGCTTCTCCCCTCACCTCCTGTCTACACTACATGACTGTATGATCAGCTTCTCCTCTCACCTCCTGTCTCCACTACATGACTGTATGATCAGCTTCTCCCCTCACCTCCTGTCTACACTACATGACTGTATGATCAGCTTCTCTCCTCACCTCCTGTCTCCACTACATGACTGTATGCTCAGCTTCTCCCCTCACCTCCTGTCTCCATTACATGACTGTATGATCAGCTTCTCTCCTCACCTCCTGTCTCCTCTACATGACTGTATGATCAGCTTCTCCCCTCACCTCCTGTCTCCACTACATGACTGTATGATCAGCTTCTCTCCTCACCTCCTGTCTCCACTACATGACTGTATGCTCAGCTTCTCCCCTCACCTCCTGTCTCCATTACATGACTGTATGATCAGCTTCTCCCCTCACCTCCTGTCTCCACTACATGACTGTATGATCAGCTTCTCTCCTCACCTCCTGTCTCCACTACATGACTGTATGCTCAGCTTCTCCCCTAACCTCCTGTCTCCACTACATGACTGTATGATCAGCTTCTCCCCTCACCTCCTGTCTCCACTACATGACTGTATGATCAGCTTCTCCCCTCACCTCCTGTCTCCACTACATGACTGTATGATCAGCTTCTCCCCTCACCTCCTGTCTCCACTACATGACTGTATGATCAGCTTCTCTCCTCACCTCCTGTCTCCAGTACATGACTGTATGATCAGCTTCTCTCCTCACCTCCTGTCTCCACTACATGACTGTATGATCAGCTTCTCTCCTCACCTCCTGTCTCCACTACATGACTGTATGATCAGCTTCTCTCCTCACCTCCTGTCTCCTCTACATGACTGTATGATCAGCTTCTCTACTCACCTCCTGTCTCCACTACATGACTGTATGATAAGCTTCTCCCCTCACCTCCTGTCTCCACTACATGACTGTATGATCAACTTCTCCCCTCACCTCCTGTCTCCTCTACATGACTGTATGATCAGCTTCTCCCCTCCTGTCTCCACTACATGACTGTATGATCAGCTTCTCTCCTCTCCTCCTGTCTCCACTACATGACTGTATGATCAGCTTCTCCTCTCACCTCCTGTCTCCACTACATGACTGTATGATCAGCTTCTCCCCTCACCTCCTGTCTCCACTACATGACTGTATGATCAGCTTCTCCTCTCACCTCCTGTCTCCTCTACATGACTGTATGATCAGCTTCTCCCCTCACCTCCTGTCTCCATTACATGACTGTATGATCAGCTTCTCTCCTCACCTCCTGTCTCCACTACATGACTGTATGATTAGCTTCTCCTCTCACCTCCTGTCTCCACTACATGACTGTATGATCAGCTTCTCCCCTCACCTCCTGTCTCCACTACATGACTGCCTGATCAGATTCTCCTCTCACCTCCTGTCTCCACTACATGACTGTATGTTCAGCTTCTCCCCTCACCTCCTGTCTACACTACATGACTGTATGATCAGCTTCTCCCCTCACCTCCTGTCTCCACTACATGACTGTATGATCAGCTTCTCCCATCACCTCCTGTCTCCACTACATGAATGTATGATCAGCTTCTCCCATCACCTCCTGTCTCCACTACATGACTGTATGATCAGCTTCTCTCCTCACCTCCTGTCTCCACTACATGACTGTATGATCAGCTTCTCCCCTCCTGTCTCCACTACATGACTGTATGATCAGCTTCTCTCCTCTCCTCCTGTCTCCACTACATGACTGTATGATCAGCTTCTCCCCTCACCTCCTGTCTCCACTACATGACTGTATGATCAGCTTCTCTCCTCACCTCCTGTCTCCACTACATGACTGTATGATCAGCTTCTCCTCACCTCCTGTCTCCACTACATGACTGTATGATCAGCTTCTCCTCTCCTCCTGTCTCCACTACATGACTGTATGATCAGCTTCTCCTCTCACCTCCTGTCTCCACTACATGACTGTATGATCAGCTTCTCCTCACCTCCTGTCTCCACTACATGACTGTATGATTATCTTCTCTCCTCACCTCCTGTCTCCTCTACATGACTGTATGATCAGCTTCTCCCCTCACCTCCTGTCTCCACTACATGACTGTATGATCAGCTTCTCCCCTCACCTCCTGTCTCCACTACATGACTGTATGATTACCTTCTCCTCTCACCTCCTGTCTCCTCTACATGACTGTATGATCAGCTTCTCCCCTCACCTCCTGTCTCCACTACATGACTGTATGATCAGCTTCTCTCCTCACCTCCTGTCTCCACTACATGACTGTATGATCAGCTTCTCCTCTCACCTCCTGTCTCCACTGCATGACTGTATGATCAGCTTCTCCCCTCACCTCCTGTCTCCACTACATGACTGTATGATCAGATTCTCCTCTCACCTCCTGTCTCCACTACATGACTGTATGATCAGCTTCTCCCCTCACCTCCTGTCTCCACTACATGACTGTATGATCAGCTTCTCCCCTCACCTCATGTCTCCACTACATGACTGTATGATCAGCTTCTCCCATCACCTCCTGTCTCCACTACATGACTGTATGATCAGCTTCTCCCCTCACCTCCTGTCTCCACTACATGACTGTATGATCAGCTTCTCTCCTCACCTCCTGTCTCCACTACATGACTGTATGATCAGCTTCTCTCCTCACCTCCTGTCTCCACTACATGACTGTATGATCAGCTTCTCCCCTCACCTCCTGTCTCCACTACATGACTGTATGATCAGCTTCTCTCCTCACCTCCTGTCTCCACTACATGACTGTATGATCAGCTTCTCCTCTCACCACCTGTCTCCACTACATGACTGTATGATCAGCTTCTCTCCTCACCTCCTGTCTACACTACATGACTGTATGACCAGCTTCTCCCCTCACCTCCTGTCTACACTACATGACTGTATGATCAGCTTCTCCCCTCACCTCCTGTCTCCACTACATGACTGTATGATCAGCTTCTCTCCTCACCTCCTGTCTCCACTACATGACTGTATGATCAGCTTCTCTCCTCACCTCCTGTCTCCTCTACATGACTGTATGATCAGCTTCTCTCCTCACCTCCTGTCTCCTCTACATGACTGTATGATCAGCTTCTCCCCTCACCTCCTGTGTCCTCTACATGACTGTATGATCAGCTTCTCCCCTCACCTCCTGTCTCCACTACATGACTGTATGATCAGCTTCTCCCCTCCTGTCTCCACTACATGACTGTATGATCAGCTTCTCTCCTCTCCTCCTGTCTCCACTACATGACTGTATGATCAGCTTCTCCTCTCACCTCCTGTCTCCACTACATGACTGTATGATCAGCTTCTCCTCACCTCCTGTCTCCACTACATGACTGTATGATTATCTTCTCTCCTCACCTCCTGTCTCCTCTACATGACTGTATGATCAGCTTCTCCCCTCACCTCCTGTCTCCTCTACATGACTGTATGATCAGCTTCTCCCCTCACCTCCTGTTTCCACTACATGACTGTATGATCAGCTTCTCTCCTCACCCCCTGTCTCCTCTACATGACTGTATGATCAGCTTCTCCCCTCACCTCCTGTCTCCACTACATGACTGTATGATCGGCTTCTCTCCTCACCTCCTGTCTCCTCTACATGACTGTATGATCAGCTTCTCCCCTCACCTCCTGTCTCCTCTACATGACTGTATGATCAGCTTCTCCCCTCACCTCCTGTCTCCTCTACATGACTGTATGATCAGCTTCTCCCCTCCTGTCTCCACTACATGACTGTATGATCAGCTTCTCTCCTCTCCTCCTGTCTCCACTACATGACTGTATGATCAGCTTCTCCCCTCACCTCCTGTCTCCACTACATGACTGTATGATCAGCTTCTCCCCTCACCTCCTGTCTCCTCTACATGACTGTATGATCAGCTTCTCCCCTCACCTCCTGTCTCCTCTACATGACTGTATGATCAGCTTCTCCCCTCACCTCCTGTCTCCACTACATGACTGTATGATCAGCTTCTCTCCTCACCCCCTGTCTCCTCTACATGACTGTATGATCAGCTTCTCCTCTCACCTCCTGTCTCCACTACATGACTGTATGATCAGCTTCTCCTCTCACCTCCTGTCTCCACTACATGACTGTATGATCAGCTTCTCTCCTCACCTCCTGTCTCCACTACATGACTGTATGATCAGCTTCTCTCCTCACCTCCTGTCTCCTCTACATGACTATATGATCAGCTTCTCTCCTCACCTCCTGTCTCCACTACATGACTGTATGATCAGCTTCTCCCCTCACCTCCTGTCTCCACTACATGACTGTATGATCAGCTTCTCTCCTCACCTTCTATCTCCACTACATGACTGTATGATCAGCTTCTCTCCTCACCTCCTGTCTCCACTACATGACTGTATGATCAGCTTCTCCCCTCACCTCCTGTCTCCACTACATGACTGTATGATCAGCTTCTCCCCTCACCTCCTGTCTCCACTACATGACTGTATGATCAGCTTCTCCCCTCACCTCCTGTCTCCACTACATGACTCTATGATCAGCTTCTCACCTCACCTCCTGTCTCCACTACATGAATGTATGATCAGCTTCTCCTCACCTCCTGTCTCCACTACATGACTGTATGATCAGCTTCTCTCCTCACCTTCTGTCTCCACTATATGACTGTATGATCAGCTTCTCCTCTCCTGTCTCCACTACATGACTGTATGATCAGCTTCTCCCCTCACCTCCTGTCTCCACTACATGACTGTATGATCAGCTTCTCTCCTCACCTCCTGTCTCCACTACATGACTGTATGATCAGCTTCTCTCCTCACCTCCTGTCTCCACTACATGACTGTATGATCAGCTTCTCCTCTCACCTCCTGTCTCCACTACATGACTGTATGATCAGCTTCTCTCCTCACCTCCTGTCTCCACTACATGACTCTATGATCAGCTTCTCTCCTCACCTCCTGTCTCCACTACATGACTGTATGATCAGCTTCTCTCCTCACCTCCTGTCTCCACTACATGACTGTATGATCATCTTCTCCTCTCACCTCCTGTCTCCTCTACATGACTGTATGGTCAGCTTCTCCTCACCTCCTGTCTCCACTACATGACTGTATGATCATCTTCTCTTCTCACCTCCTGTCTCCACTACATGACTGTATGATCAGCTTCTCCCCTCACCTCCTGTCTCCACTACATGACTGTATGATCAGCTTCTCTCCTCATCTCCTCTACATGACTGTATGATCAGCTTCTCTCCTCACCTCCTGTCTCCACTACATGACTGTATGATCATCTTCTCCTCTCACCTCCTGTCTCCTCTACATGACTGTATGGTCAGCTTCTCCTCACCTCCTGTCTCCACTACATGACTGTATGATCATCTTCTCTTCTCACCTCCTGTCTCCACTACATGACTGTATGATCAGCTTCTCCCCTCACCTCCTGTCTCCACTACATGACTGTATGATCAGCTTCTCTCCTCATCTCCTCTACATGACTGTATGATCAGCTTCTCTCCTCACCTCCTGTCTCCACTACATGACTGTATGATCAGCTTCTCTCCTCACCTCCTGTCTCCACTACATGACTGTATGATCAGCTTCTCTCCTCACCTCCTGTCTCCACTACATGACTGTATGATCATCTTCTCCTCTCACCTCCTGTCTCCTCTACATGACTGTATGGTCAGCTTCTCCTCACCTCCGGTCTCCACTACATGACTGTATGATCATCTTCTCCTCTCACCTCCAGTCTCCACTACATGACTGTATGATCAGCTTCTCTCCTCACCTCCTGTCTCCACTACATGACTGTATGATCATCTTCTCCTCTCACCTACTGTCTCCACTACATGACTGTATGATCAGCTTCTCCTCTCACCTCCTGTCTCCACTACATGACTGTATGATCAGCTTCTCCCCTCACCTCCTGTCTCCACTACATGACTGTATGATCAGCTTCTCCTCACCTCCTGTCTCCACTACATGACTGTATGATCAGCTTCTCCTCTCACCTCCTGTCTTCACTACATGACTGTATGATCAGCTTCTCTCCTCTCACCTCCTGTCTCCACTACATGACTGTATGATCAGCTTCTCTCCTCACCTCCTGTCTCCTCTACATGACTGTATCATCAGCTTCTCTCCTCACCTCCTGTCTCCACTACATGACTGTATGATCAGCTTCTCTCCTCACCTCCTGTCTCCACTACATGACTGTATGATCAGCTTCTCTCCTCACCTCCTGTCTCCACTACATGACTGTATGATCAGCTTCTCCTCTCACCTCCTGTCTCCACTACATGACTGTATGATCAGCTTCTCTCCTCTCACCTCCTGTCTCCACTACATGACTGTATGATCAGCTTCTCTCCTCACCTCCTGTCTCCACTACATGACTGTATGATCAGCTTCTCTCCTCACCTCCTGTCTCCACTACATGACTGTATGATCAGCTTCTCTCCTCACCTCCTGTCTCCACTACATGACTGTATGATCATCTTCTCCTCTCACCTCCTGTCTCCTCTACGTGACTGTATGGTCAGCTTCTCCTCACCTCCTGTCTCCACTACATGACTGTATGATCATCTTCTCCTCTCACCTCCAGTCTCCACTACATGACTGTATGATCAGCTTCTCTCCTCACCTCCTGTCTCCACTACATGACTGTATAATCATCTTCTCCTCTCACCTACTGTCTCCACTACATGACTGTATGATCAGCTTCTCCTCTCACCTCCTGTCTCCACTACATGACTGTATGATCAGCTTCTCCCCTCACCTCCTGTCTCCACTATATGACTGTATGATCAGCTTCTCCTCTCACCTCCTGTCTCCACTACATGACTGTATGATCAGCTTCTCTCCTCTCACCTCCTGTCTCCACTACATGACTGTATGATCAGCTTCTCTCCTCACCTCCTGTCTCCTCTACATGACTGTATCATCAGCTTCTCTCCTCACCTCCTGTCTCCACTACATGACTGTATGATCAGCTTCTCTCCTCACCTCCTGTCTCCACTATATGACTGTATGATCAGCTTCTCCTCTCACCTCCTGTCTCCACTACATGACTGTATGATCAGCTTCTCTCCTCTCACCTCCTGTCTCCACTACATGACTGTATGATCAACTTCTCTCCTCACCTCCTGTCTCCACTACATGACTGTATGATCAGCTTCTCTCCTCACCTCCTGTCTCCTCTACATGACTGTATCATCAGCTTCTCTCCTCACCTCCTGTCTCCACTACATGACTGTATGATCAGCTTCTCTCCTCACCTCCTGTCTCCTCTACATGACTGTATGATCAGCTTCTCTCCTCACCTCCTGTCTCCACTACATGACTGTATGATCAGCTTCTCTCCTCACCTCCTGTCTCCTCTACATGACTGTATGATCAGCTTCTCCTCTCACCTCCTGTCTCCACTACATGACTGTATGATCAGATTCTCTCCTCACCTCCTGTCTCCACTACATGACTGTATGATCAGCTTCTCTCCTCACCTCCTGTCTCCTCTACATGACTGTATGATCAGCTTCTCTCCTCACCTCCTGTCTCCTCTACATGACTGTATGATCAGCTTCTCCTCTCACCTCCTGTCTCCACTACATGACTGTATGATCAGCTTCTCTCCTCACCTCCTTTCTCCTCTACATGACTGTATGATCAGCTTCTCTCCTCACCTCCTGTCTCCTCTACATGACTGTATGATCAGCTTCTCTCCTCACCTCCTGTCTCCACTACATGACTGTATGATCAGCTTCTCTCCTCACCTCCTGTCTCCACTACATGACTGTATGATCAGCTTCTCTCCTCACCCCCTGTCTCCTCTACATGACTGTATGATCAGCTTCTCTCCTCACCTCCTGTCTCCACTACATGACTGTATGATCAGCTTCTCTCCTCACCTCCTGTCTCCTCTACATGACTGCATGATCAGCTTCTCCTCTCACCTCCTGTCTCCACTACATGACTGTATGATCAGCTTCTCTCCTCACCTCCTGTCTCCACTACATGACTGTATGATCAGCTTCTCTCCTCACCTCCTGTCTCCACTACATGACTGTATGATCAGCTTCTCTCCTCACCTCCTGTCTCCACTACATGACTGTATGATCAGCTTCTCCCCTCACCTCCTGTCTCCACTACATGACTGTATGATCAGCTTCTCTCCTCACCTCCTGTCTCCACTACATGACTGTATGATCAGCTTCTCTCCTCACCTCCTGTCTCCACTACATGACTGTATGATCAGCTTCTCTCCTCACCTCCTGTCTCCACTACATGACTGTATGATCAGCTTCTCTCCTCACCTCCTGTCTCCACTACATGACTGTATGATCAGCTTCTCTCCTCACCTCCTGTCTCCACTACATGACTGTATGATCAGCTTCTCCCCTCACCTCCTGTCTCCACTACATGACTGTATGATCAGCTTCTCTCCTCACCTCCTGTCTCCACTACATGACTGTATGGTCAGCTTCTCTCCTCACCTCCTGTCTCCTCTACATGACTGTATGGTCAGCTTCTCTCCTCACCTCCTGTCTCCACTACATGACTGTATGATCAGCTTCTCTCCTCACCTCCTGTCTCCACTACATGACTGTATGATCAGCTTCTCTCCTCACCTCCTGTCTCCACTACATGACTGTATGATCAGCTTCTCCCCTCACCTCCTGTCTCCTCTACATGACTGTATGATCAGCTTCTCTCCGCACCTCCTGTCTCCACTACATGACTATATGATCAGCTTCTCCCCTCACCTCCTGTCTCCTCTACATGACTGTATGATCAGCTTCTCTCCTCACCTCCTGTCTCCACTACAAGACTGTATGATCAGCTTCTCTCCTCACCTCCTGTCTCCTCTACATGACTGTATGATCAGCTTCTCTCCTCACCTCCTGTCTCCACTATATGACTGTATGATCAGCTTCTCCTCTCACCTCCTGTCTCCACTACATGACTGTATGATCAGCTTCTCCTCACCTCCTGTCTCCTCTACATGACTGTATGATCAGCTTCTCTCCTCTCACCTCCTGTCTCCACTACATGACTGTATGATCAGCTTCTCTCCTCACCTCCTGTCTCCTCTACATGACTGTATCATCAGCTTCTCTCCTCACCTCCTGTCTCCACTACATGACTGTATGATCAGCTTCTCTCCTCACCTCCTGTCTCCACTACATGACTGTATGATCAGCTTCTCCCCTCACCTCCTGTCTCCTCTACATGACTGTATGATCAGCTTCTCTCCGCACCTCCTGTCTCCACTACATGACTATATGATCAGCTTCTCCCCTCACCTCCTGTCTCCTCTACATGACTGTATGATCAGCTTCTCTCCTCACCTCCTGTCTCCACTACAAGACTGTATGATCAGCTTCTCTCCTCACCTCCTGTCTCCTCTACATGACTGTATGATCAGCTTCTCTCCTCACCTCCTGTCTCCACTATATGACTGTATGATCAGCTTCTCCTCTCACCTCCTGTCTCCACTACATGACTGTATGATCAGCTTCTCCTCACCTCCTGTCTCCTCTACATGACTGTATGATCAGCTTCTCTCCTCTCACCTCCTGTCTCCACTACATGACTGTATGATCAGCTTCTCTCCTCACCTCCTGTCTCCTCTACATGACTGTATCATCAGCTTCTCTCCTCACCTCCTGTCTCCACTACATGACTGTATGATCAGCTTCTCTCCTCACCTCCTGTCTCCTCTACATGACTGTATGATCAGCTTCTCTCCTCACCTCCTGTCTCCACTACATGACTGTATGATCAGCTTCTCTCCTCACCTCCTGTCTCCTCTACATGACAGTATGATCAGCTTCTCCTCTCACCTCCTGTCTCCACTACATGACTGTATGATCAGATTCTCTCCTCACCTCCTGTCTCCACTACATGACTGTATGATCAGCTTCTCCTCTCACCTCCTGTCTCCACTACATGACTGTATGATCAGCTTCTCCTCTCACCTCCTGTCTCCACTACATGACTGTATGATCAGCTTCTCCTCTCACCTCCTGTCTCCACTACATGACTGTATGATCAGCTTCTCTCCTCTCACCTCCTGTCTCCACTACATGACTGTATGATCAGCTTCTCCCCTCACCTCCTGTCTCCTCTACATGACTGTATGATCAGCTTCTCTCCTCACCTCCTGTCTCCTCTACATGACTGTATGATCAGCTTCTCTCCTCACCTCCTGTCTCCACTACATGACTGTATGATCAGCTTCTCCCCTCACCTCCTGTCTCCACTACATGACTGTATGATCAGCTTCTCCCCTCACCTCCTGTCTCCTCTACATGACTGTATGATCAGCTTCTCCCCTCACCTCCTGTCTCCACTACATGACTGTATGATCAGCTTCTCCCCTCACCCCCTGTCTCCTCTACATGACTGTATGATCAGCTTCTCCCCTCACCTCCTGTCTCCACTACATGACTGTATGATCAGCTTCTCTCCTCACCTCCTGTCTCCTCTACATGACTGTATGATCAGCTTCTCCTCTCACCTCCTGTCTCCACTACATGACTGTATGATCAGCTTCTCTCCTCACCTCCTGTCTCCACTACATGACTGTATGATCAGCTTCTCCCCTCACCTCCTGTCTCCACTACATGACTGTATGATCAGCTTCTCTCCTCACCTCCTGTCTCCTCTACATGACTGTATGATCAGCTTCTCTCCTCACCTCCTGTCTCCACTACATGACTGTATGATCAGCTTCTCCCCTCACCTCCTGTCTCCACTACATGACTGTATGATCAGCTTCTCTCCTCACCTTCTGTCTCCACTACATGACTGTATGATCAGCTTCTCTCCTCACCTCCTGTCTCCACTACATGACTGTATGATCAGCTTCTCCCCTCACCTCCTGTCTCCACTACATGACTGTATGATCAGCTTCTCCCCTCACCTCCTGTCTCCACTACATGACTGTATGATCAGCTTCTCACCTCACCTCCTGTCTCCACTACATGACTGTATGATCAGCTTCTCTCTTCACCTCCTGTCTCCACTACATGACTGTATTATCAGCTTCTCCTCACCTCCTGTCTCCACTACATGACTGTATGATCAGCTTCTCTCCTCACCTCCTGTCTCCACTACATGACTGTATGATCATCTTCTCCTCACCTCCTGTCTCCACTACATGACTGTATGATCAGCTTCTCTCCTCACCTCCTGTCTCCACTACATGACTGTATGATCAGCTTCTCCTCACCTCCTGTCTCCACTACATGACTGTATGATCAGCTTCTCCCCTCACCTCCTGTCTCCACTACATGACTGTATGATCAGCTTCTCCACTCACCTCCTGTCTCCTCTACATGACTGTATGATCAGCTTCTCTCCTCACCTCCTGTCTCCACTACATGACTGTATGATCAGCTTCTCTCCTCACCTCCTGTCTCCACTACATGACTGTATGATCAGCTTCTCTCCTCACCTCCTGTCTCCTCTACATGACTGTATGATCAGCTTCTCTCCTCACCTCCTGTCTCCACTACATGACTGTATGATCAGCTTCTCCCCTCACCTCCTGTCTCCACTACATGACTGTATGATCAGCTTCTCTACTCACCTCCTGTCTCCACTACATGACTGTATGATCAGCTTCTCCTCACCTCCTGTCTCCACTACATGACTGTATGATCAGCTTCTCCTCTCACCTCCTGTCTCCACTACATGACTGTATGATCAGCTTCTCTCCTCTCCTCCTGTCTCCACTACATGACTGTATGATCAGCTTCTCTCCTCACCTCCTGTCTCCACTACATGACGGTATGATCAGCTTCTCCTCACCTCCTGTCTCCACTACATGACTGTATGATCAGCTTCTCTCCTCACCTTCTGTCTCCACTACATGACTGTATGATCAGCTTCTCCTCTCACCTCCTGTCTCCACTACATGACTGTATGATCAGCTACTCCCCTCACCTCCTGTCTCCACTACATGACTGTATGATCAGCTTCTCCCCTCACCTCCTGTCTCCTCTACATGACTGTATGATCAGCTTCTCCTCACCTCCTGTCTCCACTACATGACTGTATGATCAGCTTCTCTCCTCACCTCCTGTCTCCACTACATGACTGTATGATCAGCTTCTCTCCTCACCTCCTGTCTCCACTATATGACAGTATGATCAGCTTCTCTCCTCACCTCCTGTCTCCACTACATGACTGTATGATCAGCTTCTCTCCTCACCTCCTGTCTCCTCTACATGACTGTATGATCAGCTTCTCTCCTCACCTCCTGTCTCCACTACATGACTGTATGATCAGCTTCTCTCCTCACCTCCTGTCTCCACTATATGACTGTATGATCAGCTTCTCCTCTCACCTCCTGTCTCCTCTACATGACTGTATGATCAGCTTCTCCTCACCTCCTGTCTCCTCTACATGACTGTATGATCAGCTTCTCTCCTCTCACCTCCTGTCTCCACTACATGACTGTATGATCAGCTTCTCTCCTCACCTCCTGTCTCCTCTACATGACTGTATCATTAGCTTCTCTCCTCACCTCCTGTCTCCACTACATGACTGTATGATCAGCTTCTCTCCTCACCTCCTGTCTCCTCTACATGACTGTATGATCAGCTTCTCTCCTCACCTCCTGTCTCCACTACATGACTGTATGATCAGCTTCTCTCCTCACCTCCTGTCTCCTCTACATGACAGTATGATCAGCTTCTCCTCTCACCTCCTGTCTCCACTACATGACTGTATGATCAGATTCTCTCCTCACCTCCTGTCTCCACTACATGACTGTATGATCAGCTTCTCCTCTCACCTCCTATCTCCACTACATGACTGTATGATCAGCTTCTCCTCTCACCTCCTGTCTCCACTACATGACTGTATGATCAGCTTCTCCTCACCTCCTGTCTCCACTACATGACTGTATGATCAGCTTCTCCCCTCACCTCCTGTCTCCTCTACATGACTGTATGATCAGCTTCTCTCCTCACCTCCTGTCTCCTCTACATGACTGTATGATCAGCTTCTCTCCTCACCTCCTGTCTCCACTACATGACTGTATGATCAGCTTCTCCCCTCACCTCCTGTCTCCACTACATGACTGTATGATCAGCTTCTCCCCTCACCTCCTGTCTCCTCTACATGACTGTATGATCAGCTTCTCCCCTCACCTCCTGTCTCCACTACATGACTGTATGATGAGCTTCTCCCCTCACCCCCTGTCTCCTCTACATGACTGTATGATCAGCTTCTCCCCTCACCTCCTGTCTCCACTACATGACTGTATGATCAGCTTCTCTCCTCACCTCCTGTCTCCTCTACATGACTGTATGATCAGCTTCTCCTCTCACCTCCTGTCTCCACTACATGACTGTATGATCAGCTTCTCTCCTCACCTCCTGTCTCCACTACATGACTGTATGATCAGCTTCTCTCCTCACCTCCTGTCTCCACTACATGACTGTATGATCAGCTTCTCCCCTCACCTCCTGTCTCCACTACATGACTGTATGATCAGCTTCTCTCCTCACCTCCTGTCTCCTCTACATGACTGTATGATCAGCTTCTCCTCTCACCTCCTGTCTCCACTACATGACTGTATGATCAGCTTCTCTCCTCACCTTCTGTCTCCACTACATGACTGTATGATCAGCTTCTCTCCTCACCTCCTGTCTCTTCTACATGACTGTATGATCAGCTTCTCCCCTCACCTCCTGTCTCCACTACATGACTGTATGATCAGCTTCTCTCCTCACCTTCTGTTTCCACTACATGACTGTATGATCAGCTTCTCTCCTCACCTCCTGTCTCCACTACATGACTGTATGATCAGCTTCTCTCCTCACCTCCTGTCTCCACTACATGACTGTATGATCAGCTTCTCCCCTCACCTCCTGTCTCCACTACATGACTGTATGATCAGCTTCTCCTCACCTCGTATCTCCACTACATGACTGTATGATCAGCTTCTCTCCTCACCTCCTGTCTCCACTACATGACTATATGATCAGCTTCTCCCCTCACCTCCTGTCTCCTCTACATGACTGTATGATCAGCTTCTCTCCTCACCTCCTGTCTCCACTACAAGACTGTATGATCAGCTTCTCTCCTCACCTCCTGTCTCCTCTACATGACTGTATGATCAGCTTCTCTCCTCACCTCCTGTCTCCACTATATGACTGTATGATCAGCTTCTCCTCTCACCTCCTGTCTCCACTACATGACTGTATGATCAGCTTCTCCTCACCTCCTGTCTCCTCTACATGACTGTATGATCAGCTTCTCTCCTCTCACCTCCTGTCTCCACTACATGACTGTATGATCAGCTTCTCTCCTCACCTCCTGTCTCCTCTACATGACTGTATCATCAGCTTCTCTCCTCACCTCCTGTCTCCACTACATGACTGTATGATCAGCTTCTCTCCTCACCTCCTGTCTCCTCTACATGACTGTATGATCAGCTTCTCTCCTCACCTCCTGTCTCCACTACATGACTGTATGATCAGCTTCTCTCCTCACCTCCTGTCTCCTCTACATGACAGTATGATCAGCTTCTCCTCTCACCTCCTGTCTCCACTACATGACTGTATGATCAGATTCTCTCCTCACCTCCTGTCTCCACTACATGACTGTATGATCAGCTTCTCCTCTCACCTCCTGTCTCCACTACATGACTGTATGATCAGCTTCTCCTCTCACCTCCTGTCTCCACTACATGACTGTATGATCAGCTTCTCCTCTCACCTCCTGTCTCCACTACATGACTGTATGATCAGCTTCTCTCCTCTCACCTCCTGTCTCCACTACATGACTGTATGATCAGCTTCTCCCCTCACCTCCTGTCTCCTCTACATGACTGTATGATCAGCTTCTCTCCTCACCTCCTGTCTCCACTACATGACTGTATGATCAGCTTCTCCCCTCACCTCCTGTCTCCACTACATGACTGTATGATCAGCTTCTCTCCTCACCTCCTGTCTCCACTACATGACTGTATGATCAGCTTCTCTCCTCACCTCCTGTCTCCACTACATGACTGTATGATCAGCTTCTCTCCTCACCTCCTGTCTCCACTACATGACTGTATGATCAGCTTCTCTCCTCACCTCCTGTCTCCACTACATGACTGTATGATCAGCTTCTCTCCTCACCTCCTGTCTCCTCTACATGACTGTATGATCAGCTTCTCTCCTCACCTCCTGTCTCCACTACATGACTGTATGATCAGCTTCTCCCCTCACCTCCTGTCTCCACTACATGACTGTATGATCAGCTTCTCCCCTCACCTCCTGTCTCCTCTACATGACTGTATGATCAGCTTCTCCCCTCACCTCCTGTCTCCACTACATGACTGTATGATCAGCTTCTCCCCTCACCCCCTGTCTCCTCTACATGACTGTATGATCAGCTTCTCCCCTCACCTCCTGTCTCCACTACATGACTGTATGATCAGCTTCTCTCCTCACCTCCTGTCTCCTCTACATGACTGTATGATCAGCTTCTCCTCTCACCTCCTGTCTCCACTACATGACTGTATGATCAGCTTCTCTCCTCACCTCCTGTCTCCACTACATGACTGTATGATCAGCTTCTCCCCTCACCTCCTGTCTCCACTACATGACTGTATGATCAGCTTCTCTCCTCACCTCCTGTCTCCTCTACATGACTGTATGATCAGCTTCTCTCCTCACCTCCTGTCTCCACTACATGACTGTATGATCAGCTTCTCCCCTCACCTCCTGTCTCCACTACATGACTGTATGATCAGCTTCTCTCCTCACCTTCTGTCTCCACTACATGACTGTATGATCAGCTTCTCTCCTCACCTCCTGTCTCCACTACATGACTGTATGATCAGCTTCTCCCCTCACCTCCTGTCTCCACTACATGACTGTATGATCAGCTTCTCCCCTCACCTCCTGTCTCCACTACATGACTGTATGATCAGCTTCTCACCTCACCTCCTGTCTCCACTACATGACTGTATGATCAGCTTCTCTCCTCACCTCCTGTCTCCACTACATGACTGTATTATCAGCTTCTCCTCACCTCCTGTCTCCACTACATGACTGTATGATCAGCTTCTCTCCTCACCTCCTGTCTCCACTACATGACTGTATGATCATCTTCTCCTCACCTCCTGTCTCCACTACATGACTGTATGATCAGCTTCTCTCCTCACCTCCTGTCTCCACTACATGACTGTATGATCAGCTTCTCCTCACCTCCTGTCTCCACTACATGACTGTATGATCAGCTTCTCCCCTCACCTCCTGTCTCCACTACATGACTGTATGATCAGCTTCTCCACTCACCTCCTGTCTCCTCTACATGACTGTATGATCAGCTTCTCTCCTCACCTCCTGTCTCCACTACATGACTGTATGATCAGCTTCTCTCCTCACCTCCTGTCTCCACTACATGACTGTATGATCAGCTTCTCTCCTCACCTCCTGTCTCCTCTACATGACTGTATGATCAGCTTCTCTCCTCACCTCCTGTCTCCACTACATGACTGTATGATCAGCTTCTCCCCTCACCTCCTGTCTCCACTACATGACTGTATGATCAGCTTCTCTACTCACCTCCTGTCTCCACTACATGACTGTATGATCAGCTTCTCCTCACCTCCTGTCTCCACTACATGACTGTATGATCAGCTTCTCCTCTCACCTCCTGTCTCCACTACATGACTGTATGATCAGCTTCTCTCCTCTCCTCCTGTCTCCACTACATGACTGTATGATCAGCTTCTCTCCTCACCTCCTGTCTCCACTACATGACGGTATGATCAGCTTCTCCTCACCTCCTGTCTCCACTACATGACTGTATGATCAGCTTCTCTCCTCACCTTCTGTCTCCACTACATGACTGTATGATCAGCTTCTCCTCTCACCTCCTGTCTCCACTACATGACTGTATGATCAGCTACTCCCCTCACCTCCTGTCTCCACTACATGACTGTATGATCAGCTTCTCCCCTCACCTCCTGTCTCCTCTACATGACTGTATGATCAGCTTCTCCTCACCTCCTGTCTCCACTACATGACTGTATGATCAGCTTCTCTCCTCACCTCCTGTCTCCACTACATGACTGTATGATCAGCTTCTCTCCTCACCTCCTGTCTCCACTATATGACAGTATGATCAGCTTCTCTCCTCACCTCCTGTCTCCACTACATGACTGTATGATCAGCTTCTCTCCTCACCTCCTGTCTCCTCTACATGACTGTATGATCAGCTTCTCTCCTCACCTCCTGTCTCCACTACATGACTGTATGATCAGCTTCTCTCCTCACCTCCTGTCTCCACTATATGACTGTATGATCAGCTTCTCCTCTCACCTCCTGTCTCCTCTACATGACTGTATGATCAGCTTCTCCTCACCTCCTGTCTCCTCTACATGACTGTATGATCAGCTTCTCTCCTCTCACCTCCTGTCTCCACTACATGACTGTATGATCAGCTTCTCTCCTCACCTCCTGTCTCCTCTACATGACTGTATCATTAGCTTCTCTCCTCACCTCCTGTCTCCACTACATGACTGTATGATCAGCTTCTCTCCTCACCTCCTGTCTCCTCTACATGACTGTATGATCAGCTTCTCTCCTCACCTCCTGTCTCCACTACATGACTGTATGATCAGCTTCTCTCCTCACCTCCTGTCTCCTCTACATGACAGTATGATCAGCTTCTCCTCTCACCTCCTGTCTCCACTACATGACTGTATGATCAGATTCTCTCCTCACCTCCTGTCTCCACTACATGACTGTATGATCAGCTTCTCCTCTCACCTCCTATCTCCACTACATGACTGTATGATCAGCTTCTCCTCTCACCTCCTGTCTCCACTACATGACTGTATGATCAGCTTCTCCTCACCTCCTGTCTCCACTACATGACTGTATGATCAGCTTCTCCCCTCACCTCCTGTCTCCTCTACATGACTGTATGATCAGCTTCTCTCCTCACCTCCTGTCTCCTCTACATGACTGTATGATCAGCTTCTCTCCTCACCTCCTGTCTCCACTACATGACTGTATGATCAGCTTCTCCCCTCACCTCCTGTCTCCACTACATGACTGTATGATCAGCTTCTCCCCTCACCTCCTGTCTCCTCTACATGACTGTATGATCAGCTTCTCCCCTCACCTCCTGTCTCCACTACATGACTGTATGATGAGCTTCTCCCCTCACCCCCTGTCTCCTCTACATGACTGTATGATCAGCTTCTCCCCTCACCTCCTGTCTCCACTACATGACTGTATGATCAGCTTCTCTCCTCACCTCCTGTCTCCTCTACATGACTGTATGATCAGCTTCTCCTCTCACCTCCTGTCTCCACTACATGACTGTATGATCAGCTTCTCTCCTCACCTCCTGTCTCCACTACATGACTGTATGATCAGCTTCTCTCCTCACCTCCTGTCTCCACTACATGACTGTATGATCAGCTTCTCCCCTCACCTCCTGTCTCCACTACATGACTGTATGATCAGCTTCTCTCCTCACCTCCTGTCTCCTCTACATGACTGTATGATCAGCTTCTCCTCTCACCTCCTGTCTCCACTACATGACTGTATGATCAGCTTCTCTCCTCACCTTCTGTCTCCACTACATGACTGTATGATCAGCTTCTCTCCTCACCTCCTGTCTCTTCTACATGACTGTATGATCAGCTTCTCCCCTCACCTCCTGTCTCCACTACATGACTGTATGATCAGCTTCTCTCCTCACCTTCTGTTTCCACTACATGACTGTATGATCAGCTTCTCTCCTCACCTCCTGTCTCCACTACATGACTGTATGATCAGCTTCTCTCCTCACCTCCTGTCTCCACTACATGACTGTATGATCAGCTTCTCCCCTCACCTCCTGTCTCCACTACATGACTGTATGATCAGCTTCTCCTCACCTCGTATCTCCACTACATGACTGTATGATCAGCTTCTCTCCTCACCTCCTGTCTCCACTACATGACTATATGATCAGCTTCTCCCCTCACCTCCTGTCTCCTCTACATGACTGTATGATCAGCTTCTCTCCTCACCTCCTGTCTCCACTACAAGACTGTATGATCAGCTTCTCTCCTCACCTCCTGTCTCCTCTACATGACTGTATGATCAGCTTCTCTCCTCACCTCCTGTCTCCACTATATGACTGTATGATCAGCTTCTCCTCTCACCTCCTGTCTCCACTACATGACTGTATGATCAGCTTCTCCTCACCTCCTGTCTCCTCTACATGACTGTATGATCAGCTTCTCTCCTCTCACCTCCTGTCTCCACTACATGACTGTATGATCAGCTTCTCTCCTCACCTCCTGTCTCCTCTACATGACTGTATCATCAGCTTCTCTCCTCACCTCCTGTCTCCACTACATGACTGTATGATCAGCTTCTCTCCTCACCTCCTGTCTCCTCTACATGACTGTATGATCAGCTTCTCTCCTCACCTCCTGTCTCCACTACATGACTGTATGATCAGCTTCTCTCCTCACCTCCTGTCTCCTCTACATGACAGTATGATCAGCTTCTCCTCTCACCTCCTGTCTCCACTACATGACTGTATGATCAGATTCTCTCCTCACCTCCTGTCTCCACTACATGACTGTATGATCAGCTTCTCCTCTCACCTCCTGTCTCCACTACATGACTGTATGATCAGCTTCTCCTCTCACCTCCTGTCTCCACTACATGACAGTATGATCAGCTTCTCCCCTCACCTCCTGTCTCCTCTACATGACTGTATGATCAGCTTCTCTCCTCACCTCCTGTCTCCACTACATGACTGTATGATCAGCTTCTCCCCTCACCTCCTGTCTCCACTACATGACTGTATGATCAGCTTCTCTCCTCACCTCCTGTCTCCACTACATGACTGTATGATCAGCTTCTCTCCTCACCTCCTGTCTCCACTACATGACTGTATGATCAGCTTCTCTCCTCACCTCCTGTCTCCACTACATGACTGTATGATCAGCTTCTCTCCTCACCTCCTGTCTCCACTACATGACTGTATGATCAGCTTCTCTCCTCACCTCCTGTCTCCTCTACATGACTGTATGATCAGCTTCTCTCCTCACCTCCTGTCTCCACTACATGACTGTATGATCAGCTTCTCCCCTCACCTCCTGTCTCCACTACATGACTGTATGATCAGCTTCTCCCCTCACCTCCTGTCTCCTCTACATGACTGTATGATCAGCTTCTCCCCTCACCTCCTGTCTCCACTACATGACTGTATGATCAGCTTCTCCCCTCACCCCCTGTCTCCTCTACATGACTGTATGATCAGCTTCTCCCCTCACCTCCTGTCTCCACTACATGACTGTATGATCAGCTTCTCTCCTCACCTCCTGTCTCCTCTACATGACTGTATGATCAGCTTCTCCTCTCACCTCCTGTCTCCACTACATGACTGTATGATCAGCTTCTCTCCTCACCTCCTGTCTCCACTACATGACTGTATGATCAGCTTCTCCCCTCACCTCCTGTCTCCACTACATGACTGTATGATCAGCTTCTCTCCTCACCTCCTGTCTCCTCTACATGACTGTATGATCAGCTTCTCTCCTCACCTCCTGTCTCCACTACATGACTGTATGATCAGCTTCTCCCCTCACCTCCTGTCTCCACTACATGACTGTATGATCAGCTTCTCTCCTCACCTTCTGTCTCCACTACATGACTGTATGATCAGCTTCTCTCCTCACCTCCTGTCTCCACTACATGACTGTATGATCAGCTTCTCCCCTCACCTCCTGTCTCCACTACATGACTGTATGATCAGCTTCTCCCCTCACCTCCTGTCTCCACTACATGACTGTATGATCAGCTTCTCACCTCACCTCCTGTCTCCACTACATGACTGTATGATCAGCTTCTCTCCTCACCTCCTGTCTCCACTACATGACTGTATTATCAGCTTCTCCTCACCTCCTGTCTCCACTACATGACTGTATGATCAGCTTCTCTCCTCACCTCCTGTCTCCACTACATGACTGTATGATCATCTTCTCCTCACCTCCTGTCTCCACTACATGACTGTATGATCAGCTTCTCTCCTCACCTCCTGTCTCCACTACATGACTGTATGATCAGCTTCTCCTCACCTCCTGTCTCCACTACATGACTGTATGATCAGCTTCTCCCCTCACCTCCTGTCTCCACTACATGACTGTATGATCAGCTTCTCCACTCACCTCCTGTCTCCTCTACATGACTGTATGATCAGCTTCTCTCCTCACCTCCTGTCTCCACTACATGACTGTATGATCAGCTTCTCTCCTCACCTCCTGTCTCCACTACATGACTGTATGATCAGCTTCTCTCCTCACCTCCTGTCTCCTCTACATGACTGTATGATCAGCTTCTCTCCTCACCTCCTGTCTCCACTACATGACTGTATGATCAGCTTCTCCCCTCACCTCCTGTCTCCACTACATGACTGTATGATCAGCTTCTCTACTCACCTCCTGTCTCCACTACATGACTGTATGATCAGCTTCTCCTCACCTCCTGTCTCCACTACATGACTGTATGATCAGCTTCTCCTCTCACCTCCTGTCTCCACTACATGACTGTATGATCAGCTTCTCTCCTCTCCTCCTGTCTCCACTACATGACTGTATGATCAGCTTCTCTCCTCACCTCCTGTCTCCACTACATGACGGTATGATCAGCTTCTCCTCACCTCCTGTCTCCACTACATGACTGTATGATCAGCTTCTCTCCTCACCTTCTGTCTCCACTACATGACTGTATGATCAGCTTCTCCTCTCACCTCCTGTCTCCACTACATGACTGTATGATCAGCTACTCCCCTCACCTCCTGTCTCCACTACATGACTGTATGATCAGCTTCTCCCCTCACCTCCTGTCTCCTCTACATGACTGTATGATCAGCTTCTCCTCACCTCCTGTCTCCACTACATGACTGTATGATCAGCTTCTCTCCTCACCTCCTGTCTCCACTACATGACTGTATGATCAGCTTCTCTCCTCACCTCCTGTCTCCACTATATGACAGTATGATCAGCTTCTCTCCTCACCTCCTGTCTCCACTACATGACTGTATGATCAGCTTCTCTCCTCACCTCCTGTCTCCTCTACATGACTGTATGATCAGCTTCTCTCCTCACCTCCTGTCTCCACTACATGACTGTATGATCAGCTTCTCTCCTCACCTCCTGTCTCCACTATATGACTGTATGATCAGCTTCTCCTCTCACCTCCTGTCTCCTCTACATGACTGTATGATCAGCTTCTCCTCACCTCCTGTCTCCTCTACATGACTGTATGATCAGCTTCTCTCCTCTCACCTCCTGTCTCCACTACATGACTGTATGATCAGCTTCTCTCCTCACCTCCTGTCTCCTCTACATGACTGTATCATTAGCTTCTCTCCTCACCTCCTGTCTCCACTACATGACTGTATGATCAGCTTCTCTCCTCACCTCCTGTCTCCTCTACATGACTGTATGATCAGCTTCTCTCCTCACCTCCTGTCTCCACTACATGACTGTATGATCAGCTTCTCTCCTCACCTCCTGTCTCCTCTACATGACAGTATGATCAGCTTCTCCTCTCACCTCCTGTCTCCACTACATGACTGTATGATCAGATTCTCTCCTCACCTCCTGTCTCCACTACATGACTGTATGATCAGCTTCTCCTCTCACCTCCTATCTCCACTACATGACTGTATGATCAGCTTCTCCTCTCACCTCCTGTCTCCACTACATGACTGTATGATCAGCTTCTCCTCACCTCCTGTCTCCACTACATGACTGTATGATCAGCTTCTCCCCTCACCTCCTGTCTCCTCTACATGACTGTATGATCAGCTTCTCTCCTCACCTCCTGTCTCCTCTACATGACTGTATGATCAGCTTCTCTCCTCACCTCCTGTCTCCACTACATGACTGTATGATCAGCTTCTCCCCTCACCTCCTGTCTCCACTACATGACTGTATGATCAGCTTCTCCCCTCACCTCCTGTCTCCTCTACATGACTGTATGATCAGCTTCTCCCCTCACCTCCTGTCTCCACTACATGACTGTATGATGAGCTTCTCCCCTCACCCCCTGTCTCCTCTACATGACTGTATGATCAGCTTCTCCCCTCACCTCCTGTCTCCACTACATGACTGTATGATCAGCTTCTCTCCTCACCTCCTGTCTCCTCTACATGACTGTATGATCAGCTTCTCCTCTCACCTCCTGTCTCCACTACATGACTGTATGATCAGCTTCTCTCCTCACCTCCTGTCTCCACTACATGACTGTATGATCAGCTTCTCTCCTCACCTCCTGTCTCCACTACATGACTGTATGATCAGCTTCTCTCCTCACCTCCTGTCTCCTCTACATGACTGTATGATCAGCTTCTCCCCTCACCTCCTGTCTCCACTACATGACTGTATGATCAGCTTCTCCCCTCACCTCCTGTCTCCACTACATGACTGTATGATCAGCTTCTCTCCTCACCTCCTGTCTCCTCTACATGACTGTATGATCAGTTTCTCCTCTCACCTCCTGTCTCCACTACATGACTGTATGATCAGCTTCTCCCCTCACCTCCTGTCTCCACTACATGACTGTATGATCAGCTTCTCTCCTCACCTTCTGTTTCCACTACATGACTGTATGATCAGCTTCTCTCCTCACCTCCTGTCTCCACTACATGACTGTATGATCAGCTTCTCCTCACCTCCTGTCTCCACTACATGACTGTATGATAAGCTTCTCCTCTCACCTCCTGTCTCCACTACATGACTGTATGATCAGCTTCTCCCCTCACCTCCTGTCTCCACTACATGACTGTATGATCAGCTTCTCCACTCACCTCCTGTCTCCTCTACATGACTGTATGATCAGCTTCTCTCCTCACCTCCTGTCTCCACTACATGACTGTATGATCAGCTACTCTCCTCACCTCCTGTCTCCACTACATGACTGTATGATCAGCTTCTCCCCTCACCTCCTGTCTCCACTACATGACTGTATGATCAGCTTCTCTACTCACCTCCTGTCTCCACTACATGACTGTATGATCAGCTTCTCCCCTCACCTCCTGTCTCCACTACATGACTGTATGATCAGCTTCTCTACTCACCTCCTGTCTCCACTACATGACTGTATGATCAGCTTCTCCTCACCTCCTGTCTCCACTATATGACTGTATGATCAGCTTCTCCTCTCACCTCCTGTCTCCACTACATGACTGTATGATCAGCTTCTCTCCTCTCCTCCTGTCTCCACTACATGACTGTATGATCAGCTTCTCTCCTCACCTCCTGTCTCCACTACATGACTGTATGATCAGCTTCTCTCCTCACCTCCTGTCTCCACTACATGACTGTATGATCAGCTCCTCTCCTCACCTCCTGTCTCCACTACATGACTGTATGATCATGTTCTCTCCTCTCACCTCCTGTCTCCACTACATGACTGTATGATCAGCTTCTCTCCTCACCTCCTGTCTCCACTACATGGCTGTATGATCAGCTTCTCTCCTCACCTCCTGTCTCCACTACATGATTGTATGATCAGCTTCTCCTCACCTCCTGTCTCCACTACATGACTGTATGATCAGCTTCTCTCCTCACCTCCTGTCTCCACTACATGACTGTATGATCAGCTTCTCCTCACCTCCTGTCTCCACTACATGACTGTATGATCAGCTTCTCTCCTCACCTTCTGTCTCCACTACATGACTGTATGATCAGCTACTCCCCTCACCTCCTGTCTCCACTACATGACTGTATGATCAGCTTCTCCTCTCACCTTCTGTCTCCACTACATGACTGTATGATCAGCTTCTCTCCTCACCTCCTGTCTCCACTACATGACTGTATGATCAGCTTCTCTCCTCACCTCCTGTCTCCACTACATGACTGTATGATCAGCTTCTCTCCTCACCTCCTGTCTCCACTACATGACTGTATGATCAGCTTCTCTCCTCACCTCCTGTCTCCACTACATGACTGTATGATCAGCTTCTCTCCTCACCTCCTGTCTCCACTACATGACTGTATGATCAGCTTCTCTCCTCACCTCCTGTCTTCTCTACATGACTGTATGATCAGCTTCTCTCCTCACCTCCTATCTCCACTACATGACTGTATGATCAGCTTCTCTCCTCACCTCCTGTCTCCACTACATGACTGTATGATCAGCTTCTCCCCTCAGCTCCTGTCTCCACTACATGACTGTATGATCAGCTTCTCCTCTCACCTCCTGTCTCCTCTACATGACTGTATGATCAGCTTCTCTCCTCACCTCCTGTCTCCACTACATGACTGTATGATCAGCTTCTCCCCTCACCTCCTGTCTCCACTACATGACTGTATGATCAGCTTCTCTCCTCACCTCCTGTCTCCACTACATGACTGTATGATCAGCTTCTCTCCTCACCTCCTGTCTCCACTACATGACTGTATGATCAGCTTCTCTCCTCACCTCCTGTCTCCACTACATGTCTGTATGATCAGCTTCTCTCCTCACCTCCTGTCTCCAGTACATGACTGTATGATCAGCTTCTCCCCTCACCTCCTGTCTCCACTACATGACTGTATGATCAGCTTCTCCTCTCACCTCCTGTCTCCACTACATGACTGTATGATCAGCTTCTCTCCTCACCTCCTGTCTCCTCTACATGACTGTATGATCAGCTTCTCTCCTCACCTCCTGTCTCCACTACATGACTGTATGATCAGCTTCTCTCCTCACCTCCTGTCTCCTCTACATGACTGTATGATCAGCTTCTCTCCTCACCTCCTGTCTCCTCTACATGACTGTATGATCAGCTTCTCTCCTCACCTCCTCTCTCCACTACATGACTGTATGATCAGCTTCTCTCCTCACCTCCTGTCTCCACTACATGACTGTATGATCAGCTTCTCTCCTCACCTCCTGTCTCCTCTACATGACTGTATGATCAGCTTCTCTCCTCACCTCCTGTCTCCTCTACATGACTTTATGATCAGCTTCTCTCCTCACCTCCTGTCTCCACTACATGACTGTATGATCAGCTTCTCTACTCACCTCCTGTCTCCACTACATGACTGTATGATCAGCTTCTCTCCTCACCTCCTGTCTCCACTACATGACTGTATGATCAGCTTCTCCCCTCACCTCCTGTCTCCACTACATGACTGTATGATCAGCTTCTCTCCTCACCTCCTGTCTCCACTACATGACTGTATGATCAGCTTCTCTCCTCACCTCCTGTCTCCACTACATGTCTGTATGATCAGCTTCTCTCCTCACCTCCTGTCTCCACTACATGACTGTATGATCAGCTTCTCCCCTCACCTCCTGTCTCCACTACATGACTGTATGATCAGCTTCTCCTCTCACCTCCTGTCTCCACTACATGACTGTATGATCAGCTTCTCTCCTCACCTCCTGTCTCCTCTACATGACTGTATGATCAGCTTCTCTCCTCACCTCCTGTCTCCACTACATGACTGTATGATCAGCTTCTCTCCTCACCTCCTGTCTCCTCTACATGACTGTATGATCAGCTTCTCTCCTCACCTCCTGTCTCCTCTACATGACTGTATGATCAGCTTCTCTCCTCACCTCCTCTCTCCACTACATGACTGTATGATCAGCTTCTCTCCTCACCTCCTGTCTCCACTACATGACTGTATGATCAGCTTCTCTCCTCACCTCCTGTCTCCTCTACATGACTGTATGATCAGCTTCTCTCCTCACCTCCTGTCTCCTCTACATGACTTTATGATCAGCTTCTCTCCTCACCTCCTGTCTCCACTACATGACTGTATGATCAGCTTCTCTACTCACCTCCTGTCTCCACTACATGACTGTATGATCAGCTTCTCTCCTCACCTCCTGTCTCCACTACATGACTGTATGATCAGCTTATCTCCTCACCTCCTGTCTCCACTACATGACTGTATGATCAGCTTCTCTCCTCACCTCCTGTCTCCACTACATGACTGTATGATCAGCTTCTCCCCTCACCTCCTGTCTTCACTACATGACTGTATGATCAGCCTCTCTCCTCACCTCCTGTCTCCTCTACATGACTGTATGATCAGCTTCTCTTCTCACCTCCTGTCTCCACTACATGACTGTATGATCAGCTTCTCCTCTCACCTCCTGTCTCCACTACATGACTGTATGATCAGCTTCTCTCCTCACCTCCTGTCTCCACTACATGACTGTATAATCAGCTTCTCCCCTCACCTCCTGTCTCCACTACATGACTGTATGATCAGCTTCTCCCCTCACCTCCTGTCTCCACTACATGACTGTATGATCAGCTTCTCCCCTCACCTCCTGTCTCCACTACATGACTGTATGATCAGCTTCTCTCCTCACCTCCTGTGTCCTCTACATGACTGTATGATCAGCTTCTCCTCTCACCTCCTGTCTCCTCTACATGACTGTATGATCAGCTTCTCTCCTCATCTCCTGTGTACTCTACATGACTGTATGATCAGCTTCTCTCCTCACCTCCTGTCTCCTCTACATGACTGTATGATCAGCTTCTCTCCTCACCTCCTGTCTCCACTACATGACTGTATGATCAGCTTCTCTCCTCACCTCCTGTCTCCTCTACATGACTGTATGATCAGCTTCTCTCCTCACCTCCTGTCTCCACTACATGACTGTATGATCAGCTTCTCTCCTCACCTCCTGTCTCCACTACATGACTGTATGATCAGCTTCTCCCCTCACCTCCTGTCTCCACTACATGACTGTATGATCAGCTTCTCCTCACCTCCTGTCTCCACTACATGACTGTATGATCAGCTTCTCTCCTCACCTCCTGTCTCCACTACATGACTGTATGATCAGCTTCTCTCCTCACCTCCTGTCTCCACTACATGACTGTATGATCAGCTTCTTTCCTCACCTCCTGTCTCCACTACATGACTATGATCAGCTTCTCCTCTCACCTCCTGTCTCCACTACATGACTGTATGATCAGCTTCTCTCCTCACCTCCTGTCTCCACTACATGACTGTATGATCAGCTTCTCCTCTCACCTCCTGTCTCCTCTACATGACTGTATGATCAGCTTCTCTCCTCACCTCCTGTCTCCACTACATGACTGTATGATCAGCTTCTCCCCTCACCTCCTGTCTCCACTACATGACTGTATGATCAGCTTCTCTCCTCACCTTCTGTTTCCACTACATGACTGTATGATCAGCTTCTCTCCTCACCTCCTGTCTCCACTACATGACTGTATGATCAGCTTCTCCCCTCACCTCCTGTCTCCACTACATGACTGTATGATCAGCTTCTCTCCTCACCTCCTGTCTCCACTACATGACTGTATGATCAGCTTCTCTCCTCACCTCCTGTCTCCACTACATGACTGTATGATCAGCTTCTCTCCTCACCTCCTGTCTCCACTACATGACTGTATGATCAGCTTCTCCCCTCACCTCCTGTCTCCACTACATGACTGTATGATCAGCTTCTCTCCTCACCTCCTGTCTCCTCTACATGACTGTATGATCAGCTTCTCCTCACCTCCTGTCTCCACTACATGACTGTATGATCAGCTTCTCTCCTCACCTCCTGTCTCCACTACATGACTGTATGATCAGCTTCTCTCCTCACCTCCTGTCTCTACTACATGACTGTATGATCAGCTTCTCCTCTCACCTCCTGTCTCCTCTACATGACTGTATGATCAGCTTCTCTCTTCACCTCCTGTCTCCTCTACATGATTGTATGATCAGCTTCTCTCCTCACCTCCTGTCTCCACTACATGACTGTATGATCAGCTTCTCTCCTCACCTCCTGTCTCCACTACATGACTGTATGATCAGCTTCTCTCCTCACCTCCTGTCTCCACTACATGACTGTATGATCAGCTTCTCCCCTCACCTCCTGTCTCCTCTACATGACTGTATGATCAGCTTCTCTCCTCACCTCCTGTCTCCACTACATGACTGTATGATCAGCTTCTCCTCACCTCCTGTCTCCTCTACATGACTGTATGATCAGCTTCTCTCCTCACCTCCTGTCTCCACTACATGACTGTATCATCAGCTTCTCCCCTCACCTCCTGTCTCCACTACATGACTGTATGATCAGCTTCTCCTCACCTCCTGTCTCCTCTACATGACTGTATGATCAGCTTCTCTCCTCACCTCCTGTCTCCACTACATGACTGTATGATCAGCTTCTCCTCTCACCTCCTGTCTCCACTACATGACTGTATGATCAGCTTCTCTCCTCACCTCCTGTCTCCACTACATGACTGTATGATCAGCTTCTCTCCTCACCTCCTGTCTCCACTACATGACTGTATGATCAGCTTCTCTCCTCACCTCCTGTCTCCACTACATGACTGTATGATCAGCTTCTCTCCTCACCTCCTGTCTCCACTACATGACTGTATGATCAGCTTCTCTCCTCACCTCCTGTCTCCACTACATGACTGTATGATCAGCTTCTCTCCTCACCTCCTGTCTCCACTACATGACTGTATGATCAGCTTCTCTCCTCACCTCCTGTCTCCACTACATGACTGTATGATCAGCTTCTCTCCTCACCTCCTGTCTCCACTACATGACTGTATGATCAGCTTCTCCCCTCACCTCCTGTCTCCACTACATGACTGTATGATCAGCTTCTCTCCTCACCTCCTGTCTCCTCTACATGACTGTATGATCAGCTTCTCCTCACCTCCTGTCTCCACTACATGACTGTATGATCAGCTTCTCTCCTCACCTCCTGTCTCCACTACATGACTGTATGATCAGCTTCTCTCCTCACCTCCTGTCTCCACTACATGACTGTATGATCAGCTTCTCCTCTCACCTCCTGTCTCCTCTACATGACTGTATGATCAGCTTCTCTCCTCACCTCCTGTCTCCACTACATGACTGTATGATCAGCTTCTCTCTTCACCTCCTGTCTCCTCTACATGATTGTATGATCAGCTTCTCTCCTCACCTCCTGTCTCCACTACATGACTGTATGATCAGCTTCTCTCCTCACCTCCTGTCTCCACTACATGACTGTATGATCAGCTTCTCCCCTCACCTCCTGTCTCCACTACATGACTGTATGATCAGCTTCTCCTCTCACCTCCTGTCTCCACTACATGACTGTATGATCAGCTTCTCTCCTCACCTCCTGTCTCCTCTACATGACTGTATGATCAGCTTCTCTCCTCACCTCCTGTCTCCACTACATGACTGTATGATCAGCTTCTCTCCTCACCTCCTGTCTCCTCTACATGACTGTATGATCAGCTTCTCTCCTCACCTCCTGTCTCCTCTACATGACTGTATGATCAGCTTCTCTCCTCACCTCCTCTCTCCACTACATGACTGTATGATCAGCTTCTCTCCTCACCTCCTGTCTCCACTACATGACTGTATGATCAGCTTCTCTCCTCACCTCCTGTCTCCTCTACATGACTGTATGATCAGCTTCTCTCCTCACCTCCTGTCTCCTCTACATGACTTTATGATCAGCTTCTCTCCTCACCTCCTGTCTCCACTACATGACTGTATGATCAGCTTCTCTACTCACCTCCTGTCTCCACTACATGACTGTATGATCAGCTTCTCTCCTCACCTCCTGTCTCCACTACATGACTGTATGATCAGCTTATCTCCTCACCTCCTGTCTCCACTACATGACTGTATGATCAGCTTCTCTCCTCACCTCCTGTCTCCACTACATGACTGTATGATCAGCTTCTCCCCTCACCTCCTGTCTTCACTACATGACTGTATGATCAGCCTCTCTCCTCACCTCCTGTCTCCTCTACATGACTGTATGATCAGCTTCTCTTCTCACCTCCTGTCTCCACTACATGACTGTATGATCAGCTTCTCCTCTCACCTCCTGTCTCCACTACATGACTGTATGATCAGCTTCTCTCCTCACCTCCTGTCTCCACTACATGACTGTATAATCAGCTTCTCCCCTCACCTCCTGTCTCCACTACATGACTGTATGATCAGCTTCTCCCCTCACCTCCTGTCTCCACTACATGACTGTATGATCAGCTTCTCCCCTCACCTCCTGTCTCCACTACATGACTGTATGATCAGCTTCTCTCCTCACCTCCTGTCTCCACTACATGACTGTATGATCAGCTTCTCCCCTCACCTCCTGTCTCCACTACATGACTGTATGATCAGCTTCTCTCCTCACCTCCTGTCTCCTCTACATGACTGTATGATCAGCTTCTCCTCACCTCCTGTCTCCACTACATGACTGTATGATCAGCTTCTCTCCTCACCTCCTGTCTCCACTACATGACTGTATGATCAGCTTCTCTCCTCACCTCCTGTCTCCACTACATGACTGTATGATCAGCTTCTCCTCTCACCTCCTGTCTCCTCTACATGACTGTATGATCAGCTTCTCTCCTCACCTCCTGTCTCCACTACATGACTGTATGATCAGCTTCTCTCTTCACCTCCTGTCTCCTCTACATGATTGTATGATCAGCTTCTCTCCTCACCTCCTGTCTCCACTACATGACTGTATGATCAGCTTCTCTCCTCACCTCCTGTCTCCTCTACATGACTGTATGATCAGCTTCTCTCCTCACCTCCTGTCTCCACTACATGACTGTATGATCAGCTTCTCTCCTCACCTCCTGTCTCCACTACATGACTGTATGATCAGCTTCTCCCCTCACCTCCTGTCTCCACCACATGACTGTATGATCAGCTTCTCCTCACCTCCTGTCTCCACTACATGACTGTATGATCAGCTTCTCTCCTCACCTCCTGTCTCCACTACATGACTGTATGATCAGCTTCTCTCCTCACCTCCTGTCTCCACTACATGACTGTATGATCAGCTTCTTTCCTCACCTCCTGTCTCCACTACATGACTATGATCAGCTTCTCCTCTCACCTCCTGTCTCCACTACATGACTGTATGATCAGCTTCTCTCCTCACCTCCTGTCTCCACTACATGACTGTATGATCAGCTTCTCCTCTCACCTCCTGTCTCCTCTACATGACTGTATGATCAGCTTCTCTCCTCACCTCCTGTCTCCACTACATGACTGTATGATCAGCTTCTCCCCTCACCTCCTGTCTCCACTACATGACTGTATGATCAGCTTCTCTCCTCACCTTCTGTTTCCACTACATGACTGTATGATCAGCTTCTCTCCTCACCTCCTGTCTCCACTACATGACTGTATGATCAGCTTCTCCCCTCACCTCCTGTCTCCACTACATGACTGTATGATCAGCTTCTCTCCTCACCTCCTGTCTCCACTACATGACTGTATGATCAGCTTCTCTCCTCACCTCCTGTCTCCACTACATGACTGTATGATCAGCTTCTCTCCTCACCTCCTGTCTCCACTACATGACTGTATGATCAGCTTCTCCCCTCACCTCCTGTCTCCACTACATGACTGTATGATCAGCTTCTCTCCTCACCTCCTGTCTCCTCTACATGACTGTATGATCAGCTTCTCCTCACCTCCTGTCTCCACTACATGACTGTATGATCAGCTTCTCTCCTCACCTCCTGTCTCCACTACATGACTGTATGATCAGCTTCTCTCCTCACCTCCTGTCTCCACTACATGACTGTATGATCAGCTTCTCCTCTCACCTCCTGTCTCCTCTACATGACTGTATGATCAGCTTCTCTCTTCACCTCCTGTCTCCTCTACATGATTGTATGATCAGCTTCTCTCCTCACCTCCTGTCTCCACTACATGACTGTATGATCAGCTTCTCTCCTCACCTCCTGTCTCCACTACATGACTGTATGATCAGCTTCTCTCCTCACCTCCTGTCTCCACTACATGACTGTATGATCAGCTTCTCCCCTCACCTCCTGTCTCCTCTACATGACTGTATGATCAGCTTCTCTCCTCACCTCCTGTCTCCACTACATGACTGTATGATCAGCTTCTCCTCACCTCCTGTCTCCTCTACATGACTGTATGATCAGCTTCTCTCCTCACCTCCTGTCTCCACTACATGACTGTATCATCAGCTTCTCCCCTCACCTCCTGTCTCCACTACATGACTGTATGATCAGCTTCTCCTCACCTCCTGTCTCCTCTACATGACTGTATGATCAGCTTCTCTCCTCACCTCCTGTCTCCACTACATGACTGTATGATCAGCTTCTCCTCTCACCTCCTGTCTCCACTACATGACTGTATGATCAGCTTCTCTCCTCACCTCCTGTCTCCACTACATGACTGTATGATCAGCTTCTCTCCTCACCTCCTGTCTCCACTACATGACTGTATGATCAGCTTCTCTCCTCACCTCCTGTCTCCACTACATGACTGTATGATCAGCTTCTCTCCTCACCTCCTGTCTCCACTACATGACTGTATGATCAGCTTCTCTCCTCACCTCCTGTCTCCACTACATGACTGTATGATCAGCTTCTCTCCTCACCTCCTGTCTCCACTACATGACTGTATGATCAGCTTCTCTCCTCACCTCCTGTCTCCACTACATGACTGTATGATCAGCTTCTCTCCTCACCTCCTGTCTCCACTACATGACTGTATGATCAGCTTCTCCCCTCACCTCCTGTCTCCACTACATGACTGTATGATCAGCTTCTCTCCTCACCTCCTGTCTCCTCTACATGACTGTATGATCAGCTTCTCCTCACCTCCTGTCTCCACTACATGACTGTATGATCAGCTTCTCTCCTCACCTCCTGTCTCCACTACATGACTGTATGATCAGCTTCTCTCCTCACCTCCTGTCTCCACTACATGACTGTATGATCAGCTTCTCCTCTCACCTCCTGTCTCCTCTACATGACTGTATGATCAGCTTCTCTCCTCACCTCCTGTCTCCACTACATGACTGTATGATCAGCTTCTCTCTTCACCTCCTGTCTCCTCTACATGATTGTATGATCAGCTTCTCTCCTCACCTCCTGTCTCCACTACATGACTGTATGATCAGCTTCTCTCCTCACCTCCTGTCTCCACTACATGACTGTATGATCAGCTTCTCCCCTCACCTCCTGTCTCCTCTACATGACTGTATGATCAGCTTCTCTCCTCACCTCCTGTCTCCACTACATGACTGTATGATCAGCTTCTCCTCACCTCCTGTCTCCTCTACATGACTGTATGATCAGCTTCTCTCCTCACCTCCTGTCTCCACTACATGACTGTATCATCAGCTTCTCCCCTCACCTCCTGTCTCCACTACATGACTGTATGATCAGCTTCTCCTCACCTCCTGTCTCCTCTACATGACTGTATGATCAGCTTCTCTCCTCACCTCCTGTCTCCACTACATGACTGTATGATCAGCTTCTCTCCTCACCTCCTGTCTCCACTACATGACTGTATGATCAGCTTCTCTCCTCACCTCCTGTCTCCACTACATGACTGTATGATCAGCTTCTCTCCTCACCTCCTGTCTCCACTACATGACTGTATGATCAGCTTCTCTCCTCACCTCCTGTCTCCACTACATGACTGTATGATCAGCTTCTCTCCTTACCTCCTGTCTCCACTACATGACTGTATGATCAGCTTCTCTCCTCACCTCCTGTCTCCACTACATGACTGTATGATCAGCTTCTCTCCTCACCTCCTGTCTCCTCTACATGACTGTATGATCAGCTTCTCTCCTCACCTCCTGATTGTATGATCAGCTTCTCCCCTCACCTCCTGATTGTATGATCAGCTTCTCCCCTCACCTCCTGATTGTATGATCAGCTTCTTCTCTCATCCTTTGCCTACCTTGTATTTACAATATACCAGGAAAAGAGGCAGACAGTAGATTGAGTCCTGCCGGTAGATCTTCGACAGATCCTGAGTAGATCACTGATGCTTTAGTTCAGTCCACAAGTTTTGCAGTAAATCAGCAGTAATCGTGATCACCAGAGTCCTCGGGAAGCTTCGGCTCTCGGTAGTTATTATACTGACTACATGTTCTTCCCTCCGCTTTAATTGGTCGTTCTGTGAAAATTTGATGTTTCTTCTTCGTATTTTTTGGAGAAAACATTTGAAAACTTAGGCTGTACAGATACGATGCATTTTTTTTTTTTTTTTTCGCAGCGCGGCCAAAAACCATGGCACTTGCATTGTTACCACAATCTGCTGCGGATTTGAAGATCGCTTTTGTTGGTGCACGGCAACAAATGTGGCATAACCGCATCATGTGAACACACCCTGAGAATGGGATTGGAACATGAGTTTGTGAAACATCAGAATCATCAAAGGACAACAGCCCCGTGTGGAATTAACAAGTGCGGATATTCTGTTCTGTAAAGGAGCGCCATTTGGCCACATAATGTCGGTTGGCGCTCGTTTACCATCATTTATCCAGAGCAATGACGGGTAAACACGGTGACGGGTAAACACGGTCATTCGTCATCATTTGCACTCGTTAGCAGAACTCCATGTGTTTAGACTGCGCTGATGTCTAGCGACTTAAGATACGGAGCCGACCAGCGAGCGTTTGCAGTTATGGGCTGACTGCCGCCATGTTTACACTGAGCGATGATTGGATACGAGTATTTGTATGACCTGCAGCGAAGACGTCTCTATCACAGGAGATAATAAAGAGGCCGTCACCAGATTCTCACCCCCGTCTCCTATTACATGTGATCGGCGCTGCCATGTGGAGAACAGGAACGGGTTCTTTTTTTTTGAAAAACGATCATTTTTGGCCAAGTTATGAGCAATTTTATATATATGCAAATGAGCCTTTCTAATGGACATCCGGGCGTGTTTACTTGTTTTACTAGCTGAGCGTTGTGAATAGAAATGTATGTCCGCGTCGTATGTCATTGTCGTATGTCCGCGTCGTATGTCATTGTCGTATGTCATTGTCGTATGTCATTGTCGTATGTCCGCGTCGTATGTCATTGTCGTATGTCCGCGTCGTATGTCATTGTCGTATGTCCGCGTCGTATGTCATTGTCGTATGTCCGCGTCATATGTCCGCGTCGTATGTCATTGTCGTATGTCCGCGTCGTATGTCCGCGTCATATGTCCGCGTCGTATGTCATTGTCGTATGTCATTGTCGTATGTCCGCGTCGTATGTCCGCGTCATATGTCCGCGTCGTATGTCCGCGTCGTATGTCATTGTCGTATGTCCGCGTCGTATGTCATTGTCGTATGTCCGCGTCGTATGTCATTGTCGTATGTCCGCGTCGTATGTCCGCGTCATATCTCCGCGTCGTATGTCATTGTCGTATGTCCGCGTCGTATGTCCGCGTCGTATGTCATTGTCGTATGTCCGCGTCATATCTCCGCGTCGTATGTCATTGTCGTATGTCCGCGTCGTATGTTCGCGTCGTATGTCATTGTCGTATGTCATTGTCGTATGTCCGCGTCGTATGTCATTGTCGTATGTCCGCGTCGTATGTCATTGTCGTATGTCCGCGTCGTATGTCATTGTCGTATGTCATTGTCGTATGTCCGCGTCGTATGTCATTGTCGTATGTCCGCGTCGTATGTCCGCGTCGTATGTCATTGTCGTATGTCCGCGTCGTATGTCCGCGTCGTATGTCATTGTCGTATGTCATTGTCGTATGTCCGCGTCGTATGTCATTGTCGTATGTCCGCGTCGTATGTCCGCGTCGTATGTCATTGTCGTATGTCCGCGTCGTATGTCCGCGTCGTATGTCCGCGTCGTATGTCATTGTCGTATGTCATTGTCGTATGTCCGCGTCGTATGTCATTGTCGTATGTCCGCGTCGTATGTCATTGTCGTATGTCCGCGTCATATGTCCGCGTCGTATGTCATTGTCGCATGTCATTGTCGTATGTCCGCGTCGTATGTCCGCGTCGTATGTCATTGTCGTATGTCATTGTCGTATGTCCGCGTCGTATGTCATTGTCGTATGTCCGCGTCGTATGTCATTGTCGTATGTCCGCGTCGTATGTCCGCGTCGTATGTCCGCGTCGTATGTCCGCGTCGTATGTCATTGTCGTATGTCCGCGTCGTATGTCATTGTCGTATGTCATTGTCGTATGTCCGCGTCGTATGTCCGCGTCGTATGTCATTGTCGTATGTCATTGTCGTATGTCCGCGTCGTATGTCATTGTCGTATGTCCGCGTCGTATGTCCGCGTCGTATGTCATTGTCGTATGTCCGCGTCATCCACTTCTATGCACAACGCTCAGCTAGTAAAACAAGTAAACACGCCCAGATGTCCATTAGAAAGGCTCATTTGCATAAATATAAAATTGCTCATAACTTGGCCAAAAATGATCGTTTAAAAAAAAAAACGTTCCTGTTCTCTACATGGCAGCGCCGATCACATGTAATAGGAGACGGGGGTGATAATCTGGTGACGGCCGCTTTAAGAGCCTTCTGGATTGTTACATTGGAGCCGCCCGCCCCGGATGTTACCCCTGTGGGCAGGCGCCGGCCCCTCAGTAAGCTCAGGTTTGTGCTTGTTAATGTCATGTGCCCCCCCCCCCCCCTGTATTTCCCACGTGCAGCGCCCTAGAAATGAATGGCGATATAATATAAGTAATAACGGAGGAGACATCAGACATCACATAAAGATTCCATTATAATATATTTTATAAAACGAGAGCAGAGACATAAATGAGTGAAGCAGCTGCTGCAGAACCTCCTCCCCCTCCCAGGAATCCCTGAGCCTCCTCAGACGGAGAACAAGATACGATGCAGTCACGGAGTATAAATAGTCCAGGAACCCCCTCCCCCCCCCACTCCCGGAGGATTCCTGAGGACATTGCGGAGACATCATTTACCGGTAGAAAATAGAAATAAAGATAAATCCTGGGCAGCCGGGAGAGTCCAGCGCGGGGCCAATTACTGCATAGAAGATACCAGCTCAGTCCTGGGCAGCCGGGGGCCGATCTGGAGAGGTCACGGGGCACAGGGTCAGGAGGGGTCGTCATTGAACAGTGTGAACTTTGGCTTTACCTTGACCGTCATGTTTCTTCTGCGGATGGGGCTCTTGGGGGAAAAGGAGGAAGTGTCCAGGTCACTGCGGTCCTCATCCAACTGTCGGGCCGTGCACCCCGGAGTGGAAACCTTGACCGTATTCCCAAACTTTGAGTAATCCACTGCGTACCTCCCATCTTCCTCTGCTATGACGGGCACAAAGCGTTGACCCCACAGGATCTCATCGGCCAGATATGAAGTCCTGGCCTGGGTGGTGATCCCAGTGGTCTCCACCACACCTTCCAGGATGACGACGATCTCCAGGTCTTGGTGGTGGGTGAGGTCAGCGGCAGAGATGTCATAGAGTGGACTGTCCTTGGTGATGCTGTGACAGATTACAAGTGGAGACACCAGGAAGATCCCATTGGTGCTGATGGGATTCTCCATCTGGATGTCTATCTGGTTGAGGGGGATGACCTCTCCCTCCAGGCTGCTGGACTTCTTGACCACCTGCATGTGGATGGTGGCGCTGATGATCATGCTCTTCCTCAGGTCTCCAACCCTAAACATGAAGCAGAGTTTCCCGTTGCGGAGGGCAATGACGGCGTACTTGCTGAAGATGAGGGTCTCCGCTCTACGATGGGCCTGCGCGGTCTTCATGAAGATGCAGCCCAACATGATGGCGTTGATGACCAGTCCCACAATGTTCTGGACGATGAGGACCAGGATGGCCGAGGGACATTCCTCAGTGACCATCCGCCCACCAAAGCCAATGGTCACCTGCACCTCAATGGAGAAGAGGAAGGCGGCGGTGAAGGACTGGACACTGGTCACACAGGGCACAAAATCCTCCTGATTGTGGTCCAGGTCTCCATGAGAGAAGGCGATGAGCCACCAAACCATCCCGAAGAGCAGCCAGGTGCAGAGGAAGGACATGGTGAAGATGAGGAGGGTGTGATGCCACCTGAGGTCCACCACCGTGGTGAAGACGTCCAGCAGGAAGCGGCCCTGCTCCCGGATGTTCGTGTGCGCCACATTGCACCTCCCGTTCTTGGCCACGAATCTCGCCCTCCGCTCCCGGGCTCGGTACTTGGGCTCATTGATGTCCTCGGCCAGGCGGGTGGTCAGCACGTACTCCTCCGGGATCAGGCCCTTCCTGGACAGCATGACTACAGCCGCCCGCTCCGAAAGAGCAATGCCCGAGCTCCGAGCGTCCCGGCGGGGCTCCCCATCTGTCCACGTCAATCACAGGGCGAGGGGGGGGAGGGGGGGGGTGTGAGGGGAGACACCGACACACCGCTCCGGATCACAGCCGCAGCCCCGGGACCTCCAGCCCGGAACACAGCCGCAGCATCGGGACCTCCAGCCCGGATCACAGCCCCGGGACCTCCCGACAAGTGCAGCCGGGCACAGCGAACACCGGAGCCGCAACTGAAGACGGACATCAGCGCAGCGACACCTGATACCGCCTGTCGTCCCCAGAGCGGCCACCAGAGGGCGGAGCAAGGTCGCGAATCCTGGACAAAGGAGCCGGGAGAAGAGGAGGTGAAATACGGAGAGAACCGGACCCCCCCCCCTACATGTGTCCCGGACCCCCCCACCCTACATGTGTCCCGGACCCCCCCACACCCTACGTGTGTCCCGGACCCCCCCCACACCCTACAAGTGTCCCGGACCCCCCCACACCCTACGTGTGTCCCGGACCCCCCCCCCCCCCCCCTACATGTGTCCCGGACCCCCCCCCCCCTACATGTGTCCCGGACCCCCCCCCCCTACATGTGTCCCGGACCCCCCCACTTACATGTGTGCCGGACCCCCCCCTACTTGTGTCCCGGATCCCCCCCTACTTGTGTCCCGGATCCCCCCCCCCTACTTGTGTCCCGGACCCCCACCCTACATGTGTCCCGGACCCCCCCACCCTACGTGTGTCCCGGACCCCCCCACACCCTACGTGTGTCCCGGACCCCCCCCACACCCTACGTGTGTCCCGGACCCCCCCACACCCTACGTGTGTCCCGGACCCCCCCCCCTACATGTGTCCCGGACCCCCCCACTTACATGTGTGCCGGACCCCCCCCTACTTGTGTCCCGGATCCCCCCCTACTTGTGTCCCGGATCCCCCCCCCCTACTTGTGTCCCGGACCCCCACCCTACATGTGTCCCGGACCCCCCCCCCGTACATGTGTCCCGGACCCCCCCCCCTACATGTGTCCCGGACCCCCACACCCCTACATGTGCCCCGGACCCCCCCTACATGTGTCCCGGACCCCCACATGTGTCCTGGATCCCCCCCTACATGTGTCCCGGACCCCCCCTTTCCCGCCTACATGTGTCCGTGTCCCGGACCCCCCCTTTCCCGCCTACATGTGTCCGTGTCCCGGACCCCCCCTTTCCCGCCTACATGTGTCCCGGACCCCTCTTTCCCGCCTACATGTGTCCCGGACCCCTCCCCCCCCGCCTACATGTGTCCCGGACACCCCCGCCTACATGTGTCCCGGACCCCCCCCCCCCCCCCCCGCCTACATGTGTCCCGGACCCCTCCCCCCCCCCGCCTACATGTGTCCCGGACACCCCCGCCTACATGTGTCCCGGACCCCCCCCTCCCCCCACATGTATCCACGAGCCCACCTACATACAGGACCGACCCTAGGATAGATGGCGCCCTGTGCGAAATGATCTTTCGGCGCCCCACCCCCATCATTAAAAAAAAAAAATGCCCCATAAAAAAATTATAATGCCCCTTTAGTGCCCCCATACAGTATAATAATAATATTTAATAATATATTACAACCCCTTCAAGGACACTGTATACCGCCCCCTGTAGTGCCCCTACACAGTATACTGCCCCCTGTAGTGCCCCTACACAGTATAACGCCCCCTGTAGTGCCCCTACACAGTATACCGCCCCCTGTAGTGCCCCTACACAGTATAACGCCCCCCTGTAGTGCCCCTACACAGTATACTGCCCCCTGTAGTGCCCCTACACAGTATACTGCCCCCTGTAGTGCCCCTACACAGTATACCGCCCCCTGTAGTGCCCCTACACAGTATACCGCCCCCTGTAGTGCCCCTACACAGCATAACGCCCCCTGTAGTGCCCCTACACAGTATACCGCCCCCTGTAGTGCCCCTACACTGTATACCGCCCCCTGTAGTGCCCCTACACAGTATACCGCCCCCTGTAGTGCCCCTACACAGTATACTGCCCCCTGTAGTGCCCCTACACAGCATAACGCCCCCTGTAGTGCCCCTACACAGTATACCGCCCCCTGTAGTGCCCCTACACAGCATAACGCCCCCTGTAGTGCCCCTACACAGTATACCGCCCCCTGTAGTGCCCCTACACAGTATACCGCCCCCTGTAGTGCCCCTACACAGTATAACGCCCCCCTGTAGTGCCCCTACACAGTATAACGCCCCCTGTAGTGCCCCTACACAGTATACCGCCCCCTGTAGTGCCCCTACACAGTATAACGCCCCCCTGTAGTGCCCCTACACAGTATAACGCCCCCTGTAGTGCCCCTACACAGTATAACGCCCCCTGTAGTGCCCCTACACAGTATACTGCCCCCTGTAGTGCCCCTACACAGTATACCGCCCCCTGTAGTGCCCCTCCACTGTATACCGCCCCCTGTAGTGCCCCTACACAGTATACCGCCCCCTGTAGTGCCCCTACACAGTATAACGCCCCCTGTAGTGCCCCTACACAGTATGCCGCCCCCTGTAGTGCCCCTACACAGTATAACGCCCCCTGTAGTGCCCCTACACAGTATGCCGCCCCCTGTAGTGCCCCTACACAGTATAACGCCCCCTGTAGTGCCCCTACACAGTATGCCGCCCCCTGTAGTGCCCCTACACAGTATACCGCCCCCCTGTAGTGCCCCTACACAGTATACCGCCCCCTGTAGTGCCCCTACACAGTATAACGCCCCCTGTAGTGCCCCTACACAGTATAACGCCCCCTGTAGTGCCCCTACACAGTATGCCGCCCCCTGTAGTGCCCCTACACAGTATACCGCCCCCTGTAGTGCCCCTACACAGTATGCCGCCCCCTGTAGTGCCCCTACACAGTATACCGCCCCCCTGTAGTGCCCCTACACAGTATACCGCCCCCTGTAGTGCCCCTACACAGTATAACGCCCCCTGTAGTGCCCCTACACAGTATAACGCCCCCTGTAGTGCCCCTACACAGTATGCCGCCCCCTGTAGTGCCCCTACACAGTATACCGCCCCCTGTAGTGCCCCTACACAGTATGCCGCCCCCTGTAGTGCCCCTCCACTGTATAACGCCCCCTGTAGTACTCCAGGAGCGGATACCCCGGCCACACAGGGATTCCGCTCTGTCAGGGAGCTACAGTGGCGCTAGTAGATATATACCTCCCTGCTCTGCTATAATGGCGTCGCTACCGCTATAGCCCTCATGGCCGGGGTCGCCGCTAGCAGTGGCAGCACTAAGTGAAGAAGCGCCCGGGCGGAAAGGCGTCTGCTGAGTCACCGGGACTGGGCGCTTCTGAAACAAGCAGGGGAGCCAGCGCAGCGCCCCCTTCCACCTGCTGGGGTGATGCGCCCTGTGCGAAGGCCGGCCCTGCCTACATATATCACATATATCACAGCCCCCACAGCCTGAGACTGACCCCCCCCGATAGTGATGCCTGAGAGTGACCCTCTGATAGTGATGCCTGAGAGTGACCCTCTGATAGTGATGCCTGAGAGTGACCCTCTGATAGTGATGCCTGAGAGTGACCCTCTGATAGTGATGCCTGAGAGTGACCCTCTGATAGTGATGCCTGAGAGTGACCCTCTGATAGTGATGCCTGGTTTCATGTTCCCTCTGTATTTTGTTTGTGATTCTCTCGCTTGTCGTACATTTCATCAGCCTTTTCGGTACCAAAACACAAAGCTTTAATAAATGGAATAAATTGGCGCCATCTCTTCCCCGTATCCAGCAGAGCCCGCGTGTTCGGTCACTACTCCGTCTCCTCTGTGCGGCAGCTGCGTTCTGTGTCGCCGGCGCTTCTGTCCTTACAATCTGCCCAGACGAGTGGATTCTCTATCTGAGGGGGAATGGCTGGGGGCCCGGCGGGGGAATGGCTGGGGCCCCGGGGGGGGGAATGGCTGGGGCCCCGGGGGGGGGAATGGCTGGGGCCCCGGGGGGGGGAATGGCTGGGGCCCGGGGGTCTCCGTATTCTGCCCTCAGCTAGAAATAGATGGACTCCAGCAGGACAGATCACCGGGGGTATTCCAGGCGGATGTCGGGGTCTCGTGGCCACTGATTGACGCCGCGTTATTTGTCGTAGCTGCGGTCGCGCTCTTCTTCCTCTTCTTCCTCCTCCGCAGACGCCGTTTACACGAGGAGACAGAACGCCGACAATCCGTCATTTTTAAGTCGTCATAAAAGATTCAATCAATGAGAAACAAGCGATCTCCTGATCTCCTGCTCGTTCCCCGGTGCGGACCGTCACATGGCGAGCAGCGTCACCGGAGATTCACAGCGACCGCGGCAGATTTACTATTCGCCGTGCGCCGCAATTCCGGGTCAAATTCAGCCAAATATCTGATGTTTTTGTCGTTTTTTGGGCCTCACCAGATTCTTAACAAGTGTCAAGAAATGGCGGCGCCGCAAAGTGGGTTCATAGATTGCGCCGCAGGGAGACCGGTAACTGGCGGCGCCATGATGGAACCCCCGGCCCCCCCGGGCAAAGACAGAAGCCCCCGATTGGCCAGAAATAGAAATTAGACACAAACTCTATTATGTGAACTCCCGGCGGTCCGAGAGCGGCGCACGAGCGCTCAGAATATCGCCAGATCCACGGAAATGACAAAGATCCCGAGCCGCAGAACCAAATATAACGGCTGCTGACAGACGAGCGCCATAACTCAAATCTAAAGAGCCCCCCGAGGTGTTTCGTAATGTCCTCCGGGATGGGGGGCTCAGCGTCCTCGGGGGTTGGGGGCTCAGCGTCCTGACTGGTGGGGGGGCTCAGCGTCCTGGGGGTGGGGGGCTCAGCGTCCTGACTGGTGGGGGGGGCTCAGCGTCCTCGGGGGTGGGGGGCCGCATTTTGCTCTCCCCTTTTCTAACTTTTGAAGTGACGTCCTCTGGGACCAATCAAGTCTCTGGAAAGCCCAAATTCTGTTGACACGTCTGAGCCACTCAGAGAGCTGGAATAGAGAAGACATAGGACGTGTACGCTGCGCCTGCACACTGTAACGAAAATAAAGACACTGATGTGTGAGTGCCGATCCCGGTGCCCTGCGCCGCACGTGGAGGGACTTGGTCTCCAATCTCTGAGGTTTTCGTCTCCGGCGCCGACTGTTCAATAAAACAGGAGACAAAATTGTAAGCGCCAAATTGAATCCATCGCGTGTCGAGTCTCAGAAGCCGCGTCGCCCGTAATATCGTGTCCGAAAAACGGCTACAAAAAAGTGATGAGACCTGGAAGACGCGTCACCGGAGCTGCAGATCACCGCGATCTATTACCGAATATCGGAGATGGCGGCGCTCAGGCCGGTGTCCATGTTCATTCTTTACTATCGGACCCGTGGATTGGCTGCTAGTCGTGTCTGGAATACCGGTCCATAACGGTTTCGGCGCCCAGTATGTGTGTGTATATATATATATATATATATATATATATATATATCCGCTACCGTTTCTATAGTCTGTTCAGTGACGCGCAGAATTATTCTGTATCTTCTCCGAGAAAAGGCGAATCCTTCAGGGAGCAGCGGGTCCGGGCCGCCCATGCGTCCATCCTGCTGCGTGTAGTGATTTGTGGTCCCCAGAACTGGAGCGTTTCACCGTTATGGACGGATCTGATGATTAGAGATTCCTCTCATTCTATTTATGGAGCCGATGTTTTCAGAAGCGTCTCCAGTTGCTGAATCGCTTTACCCACCTGCTAATGTGGGCACAGACGTCCCGCGGGATATATTACACGGCAGGATATGTTACACGCAGGATATGTTACACGCAGGATATATTACACGGCAGGATATATTACACGGCAGGATATATTACACGCCAGGATATATTACACGCCAGGATATATTACACGGCAGGATATATTACACGGCAGGATATGTTACACGCGGGATATGTTACACGCGGGATATGTTACACGCGGGATATGTTACACGCGGGATATGTTACACGCAGGATATGTTACACGCAGGATATGTTACACGCAGGATATGTTACACGCAGGATATATTACACGGCAGGATATGTTACACGGCAGGATATGTTACACGGCAGGATATGTTACACGCAGGATATGTTACACGGCAGGATATATTACAGGCAGGATATATTACACGGCAGGATATGTTACACGGCAGGATATGTTACACGGCAGGATATGTTACACGGCAGGATATGTTACACGCGGGATATGTTACACGCGGGATATGTTACACGCGGGATATGTTACACGCGGGATATGTTACACGCGGGATATGTTACACGCGGGATATGTTACACGCAGGATATGTTACACGCAGGATATGTTACACGCAGGATATGTTACACGCAGGATATGTTACACGCAGGATATGTTACAGGCAGGATATGTTACAGGCAGGATATATTACAGGCAGGATATATTACACGCAGGATATATTACACGCTGGATATATTACACGCTGGATATATTACACGGCAGGATATATTACACGCAGGATATGTTACACGCAGGATATGTTACACGCAGGATATATTACACGCAGGATATATTACACGCAGGATATATTACACGCAGGATATATTACACGCAGGATATATTACACGCAGGATATATTACACGGCAGGATATATTACACGGCAGGATATATTACACGGCAGGATATGTTACACGCAGGATATGTTACACGCAGGATATGTTACACGCAGGATATGTTACACGCAGGATATATTACACGCAGGATATATTACACGCAGGATATATTACACGCAGGATATGTTACATGGCAGGATATATTACACGCGGGATATATTACACGCGGGATATATTACACGCGGGATATATTACACGCGGGATATGTTACATGGCAGGATATATTACACGCGGGATATATTACACGCAGGATATGTTACATGGCAGGATATATTACACGCAGGATATATTACACGCGGGATATATTACACGCGGGATATATTACACGCCAGGATATGTTACACGCGGGATATATTACACGGCAGGATATATTACACGCGGGATATATTACACGGCAGGATATATTACACGCAGGATATATTACACGCGGGATATATTACACGCAGGATATGTTACATTGCAGGATATATTACACGCAGGATATATTACACGGCAGGATATGTTACACGCAGGATATATTACAGGCAGGATATATTACACACGGCAGGATATATTACACACGGCAGGATATATTACACACGGCAGGATATATTACACGCGGGATATATTACACGCGGGATATATTACACGCGGGATATATTACACGCGGGATATGTTACACGGCAGGATATGTTACACGGCAGGATATGTTACACGGCAGGATATGTTACACGCAGGATATGTTACACGCAGGATATGTTACACGCAGGATATGTTACACGCAGGATATGTTACACGCAGGATATGTTACACGCAGGATATGTTACACGCAGGATATGTTACACGGCAGGATATGTTACACGCAGGATATGTTACACGGCAGGATATATTACACGGCAGGATATATTACACGGCAGGATATATTACAGGCAGGATATATTACACGGCAGGATATGTTACACGCAGGATATGTTACACGCAGGATATGTTACACGCAGGATATGTTACACGGCAGGATATGTTACACGGCAGGATATGTTACACGCAGGATATGTTACACGGCAGGATATATTACACGCAGGATATATTACACGCAGGATATATTACACGGCAGGATATGTTACACGCAGGATATATTACACGCTGGATATATTACACGGCAGGATATATTACACGGCAGGATATATTACACGGCAGGATATATTACACGGCAGGATATATTACACGGCAGGATATATTACACGGCAGGATATATTACACGGCAGGATATATTACACACGGCAGGATATATTACACACGGCAGGATATATTACACGGCAGGATATATTACACGGCAGGATATATTACACGCGGGATATATTACACGCGGGATATATTACACGCGGGATATGTTACACGGCAGGATATATTACACGCAGGATATATTACACGCAGGATATGTTACACGCAGGATATGTTACACGGCAGGATATGTTACACGGCAGGATATGTTACACGCGGGATATATTACACGGCAGGATATATTACACGCGGGATATATTACACGCGGGATATGTTACACGGCAGGATATATTACACGCAGGATATATTACACGCAGGATATATTACACGCGGGATATGTTACACGCGGGATATGTTACACACGGCAGGATATATTACACGCGGGATATATTACACGCGGGATATATTACACGCGGGATATATTACACGCTGGATATGTTACACGCGGGATATATTACACACGGCGGGATATATTACACGGCAGGATATATTACACGGCGGGATATATTACACGGCGGGATATATTACACGGCGGGATATATTACACGGCAGGATATGTTACACGCAGGATATGTTACACGCGGGATATGTTACACGCGGGATATATTACACGCGGGATATATTACACGCGGGATATATTACACGGCAGGATATATTACACGCAGGATATATTACACGCAGGATATATTACACGCAGGATATGTTACACGCAGGATATGTTACACGCAGGATATGTTACACGCAGGATATGTTACACGCAGGATATGTTACACGGCAGGATATGTTACACGGCAGGATATGTTACACGCAGGATATGTTACACGGCAGGATATATTACACGCAGGATATATTACACGGCAGGATATATTACACGCAGGATATGTTACACGGCAGGATATGTTACACGGCAGGATATGTTACACGCAGGATATGTTACACGGCAGGATATGTTACACGCAGGATATGTTACACGCAGGATATGTTACACGGCAGGATATATTACACGCAGGATATATTACACGGCAGGATATGTTACACGCAGGATATGTTACACGCAGGATATGTTACACGCAGGATATGTTACACGGCAGGATATATTACACGCTGGATATATTACACGGCAGGATATGTTACACGCAGGATATGTTACACGCAGGATATGTTACACGGCAGGATATATTACACGCTGGATATATTACACGGCAGGATATATTACACGGCAGGATATATTACACACGGCAGGATATATTACACACGGCAGGATATATTACACACGGCAGGATATATTACACACGGCAGGATATATTACACACGGCAGGATATATTACACGCGGGATATATTACACGGCAGGATATATTACACGCAGGATATATTACACGCAGGATATATTACACGCAGGATATATTACACGCAGGATATATTACACGCAGGATATATTACACGCAGGATATATTACACGGCAGGATATATTACACGGCAGGATATGTTACACGGCAGGATATGTTACACGGCAGGATATGTTACACGGCAGGATATGTTACACGGCAGGATATGTTACACGGCAGGATATGTTACACGCGGGATATGTTACACGCGGGATATGTTACACGCGGGATATGTTACACGCGGGATATATTACACGCGGGATATATTACACGCGGGATATATTACACGCGGGATATATTACACGCAGGATATATTACACGGCAGGATATATTACACGCAGGATATGTTACACGCAGGATATATTACACGCAGGATATATTACACGCAGGATATATTACACGCAGGATATATTACACGCAGGATATATTACACGCAGGATATATTACACGCAGGATATATTACACGCAGGATATATTACACGCAGGATATGTTACACGCAGGATATGTTACACGGCAGGATATGTTACACGGCAGGATATATTACACGCGGGATATATTACACGCGGGATATATTACACGCGGGATATATTACACGGCAGGATATATTACACGCGGGATATATTACACGCGGGATATGTTACACGCGGGATATGTTACACGCGGGATATATTACACACGGCGGGATATATTACACGGCAGGATATATTACACGGCAGGATATATTACACGGCAGGATATATTACACGCGGGATATATTACACGGCAGGATATATTACACGGCAGGATATGTTACACGCGGGATATGTTACACGCGGGATATGTTACACGGCAGGATATGTTACACGGCAGGATATGTTACACGGCAGGATATGTTACACGCGGGATATGTTACACGCGGGATATGTTACACGCGGGATATGTTACACGCGGGATATATTACACGCGGGATATATTACACGCGGGATATATTACACGGCAGGATATATTACACGCAGGATATGTTACACGCAGGATATGTTACACGCAGGATATATTACACGCAGGATATGTTACACGCAGGATATATTACACGCAGGATATATTACACGCAGGATATATTACACGCAGGATATATTACACGCAGGATATATTACACGCAGGATATATTACACGCAGGATATGTTACACGCAGGATATGTTACACGCAGGATATGTTACACGGCAGGATATATTACACGCGGGATATATTACACGCGGGATATATTACACGCGGGATATATTACACGGCAGGATATATTACACGCAGGATATATTACACGCGGGATATGTTACACGGCAGGATATATTACACGCAGGATATATTACACGCAGGATATATTACACGCAGGATATGTTACACGCAGGATATGTTACACGGCAGGATATATTACACGCGGGATATATTACACGCGGGATATATTACACGGCAGGATATATTACACGCAGGATATATTACACGCGGGATATGTTACACGGCAGGATATATTACACGCAGGATATATTACACGCGGGATATATTACACGCGGGATATATTACACGCAGGATATATTACACGCAGGATATATTACACGCAGGATATATTACACGCGGGATATGTTACACGCAGGATATATTACACACGGCAGGATATATTACACGCGGGATATATTACACGCGGGATATATTACACGCGGGATATATTACACGCTGGATATGTTACACGCGGGATATATTACACACGGCGGGATATATTACACGGCAGGATATATTACACGGCAGGATATATTACACGGCAGGATATATTACACGCGGGATATATTACACGGCAGGATATATTACACGGCAGGATATGTTACACGCAGGATATGTTACACGCGGGATATGTTACACGCGGGATATATTACACGCGGGATATATTACACGCGGGATATATTACACGGCAGGATATATTACACGCAGGATATATTACACGCAGGATATATTACACGCAGGATATATTACACGCAGGATATATTACACGCGGGATATATTACACGCAGGATATGTTACATGGCAGGATATATTACACGCAGGATATATTACACGCAGGATATATTACACGCGGGATATATTACAGGCAGGATATGTTACAGGCAGGATATGTTACACGCGGGATATATTACACGCAGGATATGTTACATGGCAGGATATATTACACGCAGGATATATTACACGCAGGATATATTACACGGCAGGATATATTACACGCGGGATATATTACACGGCAGGATATATTACACGGCAGGATATATTACACGCAGGATATATTACACGCAGGATATATTACACGCAGGATATATTACACGCAGGATATATTACACGCAGGATATATTACACGCAGGATATATTACACGCAGGATATATTACACGGCAGGATATGTTACACGGCAGGATATGTTACACGGCAGGATATGTTACACGCGGGATATGTTACACGCGGGATATGTTACACGCGGGATATGTTACACGCGGGATATATTACACGGCAGGATATATTACACGGCAGGATATATTACACGGCAGGATATGTTACACGCAGGATATATTACACGCAGGATATATTACACGCGGGATATATTACACGGCAGGATATATTACACGGCAGGATATATTACACGCGGGATATATTACACGCGGGATATGTTACACGGCAGGATATATTACACGCAGGATATATTACACGCAGGATATATTACACGCAGGATATATTACACGCAGGATATATTACACGCAGGATATATTACACGCGGGATATATTACACGCGGGATATATTACACGCGGGATATGTTACACGCAGGATATATTACACACGGCAGGATATATTACACGCGGGATATATTACACGCGGGATATGTTACACGCTGGATATATTACACGCAGGATATGTTACACGCAGGATATATTACACGCGGGATATATTACACGCGGGATATATTACACGGCAGGATATATTACACGGCAGGATATATTACACGCGGGATATATTACACGCGGGATATGTTACACGGCAGGATATATTACACGCAGGATATATTACACGCAGGATATATTACACGCAGGATATATTACACGCAGGATATATTACACGCGGGATATATTACACGCGGGATATATTACACGCGGGATATATTACACGCGGGATATGTTACACGCGGGATATATTACACACGGCAGGATATATTACACGCGGGATATATTACACGCGGGATATGTTACACGCTGGATATGTTACACGCTGGATATGTTACACGCGGGATATGTTACACGCGGGATATATTACACACGGCGGGATATATTACACACGGCGGGATATATTACACGGCAGGATATATTACACGCGGGATATATTACACGGCAGGATATATTACACGGCAGGATATGTTACACGCGGGATATGTTACACGCGGGATATGTTACACGCGGGATATATTACACGCGGGATATATTACACGCGGGATATATTACACGCGGGATATATTACACGCGGGATATATTACACGGCAGGATATATTACACGCAGGATATGTTACACGCAGGATATGTTACACGGCAGGATATATTACACGCGGGATATATTACACGCGGGATATATTACACGGCAGGATATGTTACACGCGGGATATGTTACACGGCAGGATATATTACACGCAGGATATATTACACGCAGGATATATTACACGCGGGATATATTACACGCGGGATATGTTACACGCGGGATATGTTACACGCGGGATATATTACACACGGCAGGATATATTACACGCGGGATATATTACACGCGGGATATGTTACACGCTGGATATGTTACACGCGGGATATATTACACACGGCGGGATATATTACACGGCAGGATATATTACACGGCAGGATATATTACACGCGGGATATATTACACGGCAGGATATATTACACGGCAGGATATATTACACGGCAGGATATATTACACGCAGGATATATTACACGCAGGATATATTACACGCAGGATATATTACACGGCAGGATATATTACAGGCAGGATATATTACACGGCAGGATATATTACACGGCAGGATATATTACACGCAGGATATATTACACGGCAGGATATATTACACGGCAGGATATATTACACGGCAGGATATATTACACGCAGGATATATTACACGCAGGATATATTACACGGCAGGATATATTACACGGCAGGATATATTACACGCAGGATATGTTACACGCCAGGATATGTTACACGCGGGATATATTACACGCGGGATATATTACACGCAGGATATATTACACGCGGGATATATTACACGCGGGATATATTACACGCGGGATATATTACACGGCAGGATATATTACACGCGGGATATATTACACGCGGGATATATTACACGCGGGATATATTACACGCGGGATATGTTACACGCGGGATATGTTACACGCGGGATATGTTACACGCAGGATATGTTACACGGCAGGATATGTTACACGGCAGGATATATTACACGCGGGATATATTACACGCGGGATATATTACACGCGGGATATATTACACGCGGGATATATTACACGCGGGATATATTACACGCGGGATATATTACACGCGGGATATATTACACGGCAGGATATGTTACACGGCAGGATATGTTACACGCAGGATATATTACACGGCAGGATATATTACACGCGGGATATATTACACGCAGGATATATTACACGCGGGATATATTATACGGCAGGATATGTTACACGGCAGGATATGTTACACGCAGGATATATTACACGCAGGATATATTACACGGCAGGATATATTACACGGCAGGATATGTTACACGCAGGATATGTTACACGGCAGGATATGTTACACGGCAGGATATATTACACGGCAGGATATATTACACGGCAGGATATATTACACGGCAGGATATATTACACGGCAGGATATATTACACGGCAGGATATATTACACGGCGGGATATATTACACGGCGGGATATGTTACACGGCGGGATATGTTACACGGCGGGATATGTTACACGGCGGGATATGTTACACGGCGGGATATGTTACACGGCGGGATATATTACACGGCGGGATATATTACACGCGGGATATATTACACGCGGGATATATTACACGCGGGATATATTACACGCGGGATATATTACACGCGGGATATATTACACGCTGGATATGTTACACGCAGGATATATTACACGCAGGATATATTACACGCAGGATATATTACACGCAGGATATATTACACGCAGGATATATTACACGCAGGATATATTACACGCAGGATATATTACACGCAGGATATATTACACGCAGGATATATTACACGCAGGATATATTACACGCAGGATATATTACACGCAGGATATATTACACGCAGGATATATTACACGCAGGATATGTTACACGGCAGGATATATTACACGGCAGGATATATTACACGGCAGGATATATTACACGCGGGATATATTACACGCGGGATATATTACACGGCAGGATATGTTACACGGCAGGATATGTTACACGGCAGGATATGTTACACGGCAGGATATGTTACACGGCAGGATATATTACACGCAGGATATATTACACGCAGGATATATTACACGGCAGGATATATTACACGGCAGGATATATTACACGCAGGATATGTTACACGCAGGATATGTTACACGCAGGATATGTTACACGCGGGATATATTACACGGCAGGATATATTACACGCAGGATATATTACACGCAGGATATATTACACGCAGGATATGTTACACGCAGGATATGTTACACGCAGGATATGTTACACGCAGGATATGTTACACGCAGGATATGTTACACGCAGGATATGTTACACGCAGGATATATTACACGCGGGATATATTACACGCGGGATATATTACACGGCAGGATATATTACACGCGGGATATATTACACGCGGGATATATTACACGGCAGGATATATTACACGCAGGATATGTTACACGGCAGGATATATTACACGGCAGGATATATTACACGCGGGATATATTACACGCGGGATATATTACACGGCAGGATATATTACACGCAGGATATGTTACACGGCAGGATATATTACACGGCAGGATATGTTACACGGCAGGATATATTACACGCAGGATATATTACACGCAGGATATATTACACGGCAGGATATATTACACGCAGGATATGTTACACGCAGGATATGTTACACGCAGGATATGTTACACGCAGGATATGTTACACGCAGGATATGTTACACGCAGGATATATTACACGCAGGATATATTACACGGCAGGATATATTACACGGCAGGATATGTTACACGGCAGGATATGTTACACGCAGGATATATTACACGCAGGATATATTACACGCAGGATATATTACACGGCAGGATATATTACACGCGGGATATATTACACGGCAGGATATATTACACGGCAGGATATATTACACGGCAGGATATATTACACGCAGGATATATTACACGCAGGATATATTACACGCAGGATATATTACACGCAGGATATATTACACGGCAGGATATATTACACGGCAGGATATATTACACGGCAGGATATATTACACGCAGGATATATTACACGCAGGATATATTACACGGCAGGATATATTACACGGCAGGATATATTACACGGCAGGATATATTACACGGCAGGATATATTACACGGCAGGATATATTACACGGCAGGATATATTACACGGCAGGATATATTACACGGCAGGATATATTACACGGCAGGATATATTACACGGCAGGATATATTACACGGCAGGATATATTACACGCGGGATATATTACACGGCAGGATATATTACACGCAGGATATATTACACGCAGGATATATTACACGCAGGATATATTACACGCAGGATATGTTACACGGCAGGATATGTTACACGGCAGGATATGTTACACGGCAGGATATATTACACGGCAGGATATATTACACGCGGGATATATTACACGCGGGATATATTACACGCGGGATATATTACACGCGGGATATATTACACGCGGGATATATTACACGCTGGATATATTACACGCGGGATATATTACACGCGGGATATATTACACGGCAGGATATGTTACACGGCAGGATATATTACACGCGGGATATGTTACACGCAGGATATGTTACACGCAGGATATATTACACGGCAGGATATATTACACGCGGGATATGTTACACGGCAGGATATGTTACACGGCAGGATATGTTACACGCAGGATATATTACACGCAGGATATATTACACGCGGGATATATTACACGCGGGATATATTACACGCGGGATATATTACACGCGGGATATATTACACACGGGATATATTACACGGCAGGATATATTACACGCAGGATATATTACACGGCAGGATATATTACACGGCAGGATATATTACACGCAGGATATATTACACGGCAGGATATATTACACGCAGGATATGTTACACGCGGGATATGTTACACGGCAGGATATGTTACACGGCAGGATATGTTACACGGCGGGATATGTTACACGCGGGATATGTTACACGCGGGATATGTTACACGCGGGATATGTTACACGCGGGATATGTTACACGCGGGATATATTACACGCAGGATATATTACACGGCAGGATATATTACACGCGGGATATATTACACGGCAGGATATGTTACACGCAGGATATATTACACGCAGGATATATTACACGCGGGATATATTACACGCGGGATATATTACACGGCAGGATATGTTACACGGCAGGATATGTTACACGGCAGGATATGTTACACGGCAGGATATGTTACACGGCAGGATATATTACACGCAGGATATATTACACGCAGGATATATTACACGCAGGATATATTACACGGCAGGATATATTACACGCAGGATATATTACACGCAGGATATGTTACACGCAGGATATGTTACACGCGGGATATATTACACGGCAGGATATATTACACGCAGGATATATTACACGCAGGATATATTACACGCAGGATATGTTACACGCAGGATATGTTACACGCAGGATATGTTACACGCAGGATATGTTACACGCAGGATATGTTACACGCAGGATATGTTACACGCAGGATATATTACACGCAGGATATATTACACGCGGGATATATTACACGGCAGGATATATTACACGCGGGATATATTACACGCGGGATATATTACACGGCAGGATATATTACACGCAGGATATGTTACACGGCAGGATATATTACACGGCAGGATATATTACACGCAGGATATATTACACGCGGGATATATTACACGGCAGGATATATTACACGCAGGATATGTTACACGGCAGGATATATTACACGGCAGGATATGTTACACGGCAGGATATATTACACGCAGGATATATTACACGCAGGATATATTACACGGCAGGATATATTACACGCAGGATATGTTACACGCAGGATATGTTACACGCAGGATATGTTACACGCAGGATATGTTACACGCAGGATATGTTACACGCAGGATATATTACACGCAGGATATATTACACGGCAGGATATATTACACGGCAGGATATGTTACACGGCAGGATATATTACACGCAGGATATATTACACGCAGGATATATTACACGGCAGGATATATTACACGCGGGATATATTACACGGCAGGATATATTACACGGCAGGATATATTACACGGCAGGATATATTACACGGCAGGATATATTACACGGCAGGATATATTACACGCAGGATATATTACACGCAGGATATATTACACGCAGGATATATTACACGCAGGATATATTACACGGCAGGATATATTACACGGCAGGATATATTACACGGCAGGATATATTACACGCAGGATATATTACACGGCAGGATATATTACACGGCAGGATATATTACACGGCAGGATATATTACACGGCAGGATATATTACACGGCAGGATATATTACACGGCAGGATATATTACACGGCAGGATATATTACACGGCAGGATATATTACACGGCAGGATATATTACACGGCAGGATATATTACACGGCAGGATATATTACACGGCAGGATATATTACACGCGGGATATATTACACGGCAGGATATATTACACGCAGGATATATTACACGCAGGATATATTACACGCAGGATATATTACACGCAGGATATGTTACACGGCAGGATATGTTACACGGCAGGATATGTTACACGGCAGGATATATTACACGGCAGGATATATTACACGCGGGATATATTACACGCGGGATATATTACACGCGGGATATATTACACGCGGGATATATTACACGCGGGATATATTACACGCTGGATATATTACACGCGGGATATATTACACGCGGGATATATTACACGGCAGGATATGTTACACGGCAGGATATATTACACGCGGGATATGTTACACGCAGGATATGTTACACGGCAGGATATATTACACGGCAGGATATATTACACGCGGGATATGTTACACGGCAGGATATGTTACACGGCAGGATATGTTACACGCAGGATATATTACACGCAGGATATATTACACGCAGGATATATTACACGCGGGATATATTACACGCGGGATATATTACACGCGGGATATATTACACGCGGGATATATTACACGCGGGATATATTACACACGGGATATATTACACGGCAGGATATATTACACGCAGGATATATTACACGGCAGGATATATTACACGGCAGGATATATTACACGCAGGATATATTACACGGCAGGATATATTACACGCAGGATATGTTACACGCGGGATATGTTACACGGCAGGATATGTTACACGGCAGGATATGTTACACGGCGGGATATGTTACACGCGGGATATGTTACACGCGGGATATGTTACACGCGGGATATGTTACACGCGGGATATGTTACACGCGGGATATATTACACGCAGGATATATTACACGGCAGGATATATTACACGCGGGATATATTACACGGCAGGATATGTTACACGCAGGATATATTACACGCAGGATATATTACACGCGGGATATATTACACGCGGGATATGTTACACGCGGGATATATTACACGGCAGGATATATTACACGGCAGGATATATTACACGCAGGATATATTACACGCGGGATATATTACACGGCAGGATATATTACACGGCAGGATATGTTACACGCAGGATATATTACACGCAGGATATATTACACGCAGGATATATTACACGCAGGATATATTACACGCAGGATATGTTACACGCAGGATATGTTACACGCAGGATATGTTACACGCAGGATATGTTACACGCAGGATATATTACACGGCAGGATATATTACACGGCAGGATATATTACACGGCAGGATATATTACACGCAGGATATATTACACGCAGGATATATTACACGCAGGATATGTTACACGCAGGATATGTTACACGCAGGATATGTTACATGGCAGGATATGTTACACGCAGGATATATTACACGCAGGATATATTACACGCTGGATATATTACACGCAGGATATGTTACACGCAGGATATGTTACACGCAGGATATATTACACGGCAGGATATATTACACGGCAGGATATATTACACGCAGGATATATTACACGCAGGATATATTACACGCAGGATATATTACACGCAGGATATATTACACGCAGGATATGTTACACGCAGGATATGTTACACGCAGGATATGTTACACGCAGGATATATTACACGCAGGATATATTACACGCAGGATATATTACACGCAGGATATATTACACGCAGGATATATTACACGCAGGATATATTACACGCAGGATATATTACACGCAGGATATATTACACGCAGGATATATTACACGGCAGGATATATTACACGCAGGATATATTACACGGCAGGATATGTTACACGCAGGATATGTTACACGCAGGATATATTACACGCAGGATATATTACACGCAGGATATATTACACGCAGGATATATTACACGCAGGATATATTACACGCAGGATATATTACACGCAGGATATATTACACGCAGGATATATTACACGCAGGATATATTACACGGCAGGATATATTACACGCAGGATATATTACACGCAGGATATATTACACGGCAGGATATGTTACACGCAGGATATATTACACGCAGGATATATTACACGCAGGATATATTACACGCAGGATATATTACACGCAGGATATATTACACGGCAGGATATGTTACACGCAGGATATATTACACGCAGGATATATTACACGCAGGATATATTACACGCAGGATATATTACACGGCAGGATATATTACACGGCAGGATATATTACACGGCAGGATATATTACACGGCAGGATATATTACACGGCAGGATATATTACACGGCAGGATATATTACACGGCAGGATATGTTACACGCAGGATATATTACACGGCAGGATATATTACACGCAGGATATATTACACGCAGGATATATTACACGGCAGGATATATTACACGCAGGATATATTACACGGCAGGATATATTACACGCAGGATATATTACACGGCAGGATATATTACACGGCAGGATATATTACACGGCAGGATATATTACACGGCAGGATATATTACACGCAGGATATATTACACGCAGGATATATTACACGGCAGGATATGTTACACGGCAGGATATGTTACACGGCAGGATATATTACACGGCAGGATATATTACACGCGGGATATATTACACGCGGGATATATTACACGCGGGATATATTACACGCGGGATATATTACACGCGGGATATATTACACGCGGGATATATTACACGCGGGATATATTACACGCGGGATATATTACACGGCAGGATATGTTACACGGCAGGATATATTACACGCGGGATATGTTACACGCAGGATATGTTACACGCAGGATATATTACACGGCAGGATATATTACACGCGGGATATGTTACACGGCAGGATATGTTACACGGCAGGATATGTTACACGCAGGATATATTACACGCAGGATATATTACACGCGGGATATATTACACGCGGGATATATTACACACGGGATATATTACACACGGGATATATTACACGGCAGGATATATTACACGCAGGATATATTACACGGCAGGATATATTACACGCAGGATATATTACACGGCAGGATATATTACACGCAGGATATGTTACACGCGGGATATGTTACACGGCAGGATATGTTACACGGCAGGATATGTTACACGCGGGATATGTTACACGCGGGATATGTTACACGCGGGATATGTTACACGCGGGATATGTTACACGCGGGATATGTTACACGCGGGATATATTACACGCAGGATATATTACACGGCAGGATATATTACACGCGGGATATATTACACGGCAGGATATGTTACACGCAGGATATATTACACGCAGGATATATTACACGCAGGATATATTACACGCGGGATATGTTACACGCGGGATATATTACACGGCAGGATATATTACACGGCAGGATATATTACACGCAGGATATATTACACGCGGGATATATTACACGGCAGGATATGTTACACGCAGGATATATTACACGCAGGATATATTACACGCAGGATATATTACACGCAGGATATATTACACGCAGGATATATTACACGCAGGATATGTTACACGCAGGATATGTTACACGCAGGATATGTTACACGCAGGATATATTACACGGCAGGATATATTACACGGCAGGATATATTACACGGCAGGATATATTACACGCAGGATATATTACACGCAGGATATATTACACGCAGGATATGTTACACGCAGGATATGTTACACGCAGGATATGTTACATGGCAGGATATGTTACTCGCAGGATATATTACACGCAGGATATATTACACGCTGGATATATTACACGCAGGATATGTTACACGCAGGATATGTTACACGCAGGATATATTACACGGCAGGATATATTACACGGCAGGATATATTACACGGCAGGATATATTACACGCAGGATATATTACACGCAGGATATATTACACGCAGGATATATTACACGCAGGATATATTACACGCAGGATATGTTACACGCAGGATATGTTACACGCAGGATATATTACACGCAGGATATATTACACGCAGGATATATTACACGCAGGATATATTACACGCAGGATATATTACACGCAGGATATATTACACGCAGGATATATTACACGCAGGATATATTACACGCAGGATATATTACACGCAGGATATATTACACGGCAGGATATATTACACGCAGGATATATTACACGGCAGGATATGTTACACGCAGGATATGTTACACGCAGGATATATTACACGCAGGATATATTACACGCAGGATATATTACACGCAGGATATATTACACGCAGGATATATTACACGCAGGATATATTACACGCAGGATATATTACACGCAGGATATATTACACGCAGGATATATTACACGGCAGGATATATTACACGGCAGGATATATTACACGCAGGATATATTACACGCAGGATATATTACACGGCAGGATATGTTACACGCAGGATATATTACACGCAGGATATATTACACGCAGGATATATTACACGCAGGATATGTTACACGGCGGATATGTTACACGGCAGGATATGTTACACGCAGGATATATTACACGCAGGATATATTACACGCAGGATATATTACACGCAGGATATATTACACGGCAGGATATATTACACGGCAGGATATATTACACGGCAGGATATATTACACGGCAGGATATATTACACGGCAGGATATATTACACGGCAGGATATATTACACGGCAGGATATGTTACACGCAGGATATATTACACGGCAGGATATATTACACGCAGGATATATTACACGCAGGATATATTACACGGCAGGATATATTACACGCAGGATATATTACACGGCAGGATATATTACACGCAGGATATATTACACGGCAGGATATATTACACGGCAGGATATATTACACGGCAGGATATATTACACGGCAGGATATATTACACGGCAGGATATATTACACGCAGGATATATTACACGCAGGATATATTACACGGCAGGATATATTACACGGCAGGATATATTACACGGCAGGATATGTTACACGCAGGATATATTACACGCAGGATATGTTACACGGCAGGATATATTACACGGCAGGATATATTACACGCAGGATATGTTACACGGCAGGATATATTACACGGCAGGATATATTACACGGCAGGATATGTTACACGGCAGGATATGTTACACGCAGGATATGTTACACGCAGGATATGTTACACGGCAGGATATGTTACACGCAGGATATATTACACGCAGGATATATTACACGCAGGATATATTACACGCGGGATATGTTACACGGCAGGATATGTTACACGCAGGATATATTACACGCAGGATATGTTACACGGCAGGATATGTTACACGCAGGATATATTACACGCAGGATATATTACACGGCAGGATATATTACACGCAGGATATATTACACGCAGGATATATTACACGCAGGATATATTACACGGCAGGATATATTACACGCGGGATATATTACACGGCAGGATATATTACACACGGGATATATTACACGCGGGATATATTACACGCGGGATATATTACACGGCAGGATATATTACACGCAGGATATATTACACGCAGGATATATTACACGCAGGATATATTACACGGCAGGATATATTACACGCAGGATATATTACACGCAGGATATATTACACGCAGGATATGTTACACGGCAGGATATATTACACGCAGGATATATTACACGCGGGATATATTACACGGCAGGATATATTACACGGCAGGATATGTTACACGCAGGATATGTTACACGCAGGATATATTACACGCAGGATATATTACACGCAGGATATGTTACACGGCGGGATATATTACACGGCAGGATATATTACACGCGGGATATATTACACGGCAGGATATATTACACGCGGGATATATTACACGGCAGGATATATTACACGCAGGATATGTTACACGGCGGGATATGTTACGTACCTGGTGTGACAATGAATAAACCGTCTCATTTCCTCATTTCGCCATCAACAGGATTTCTGAAGTTCTTCATGTTGGGGATTTGAGCCGCTGGTTGTGTAATTTGCGCGGTTTAATGACTGTGGACGAGGAATTCTGCGATTTTTGCACCTGCGATCAGGAACATTCGGCGTTCTTGCTGTCACCGCCCGTATTTCGGGGTTCAGCTTGTGGAATGGCCGGTGGTTACAGAAGAGGTTGATGACCTGATAGCACAAGCGTCAGACGTGCCGGCGCCTCGAACTCTACTGGCGGCTCCTTTCGCAGTTCTGATTATTTAACGAGTCGCCGGGCGCAGGACGATGTGAACTTTTTAGGGCGCCGCGTGCTACAAATTTGTGATATAAACGTCACGTTCAATTTGGAAGGTTCTGTAATCTGAACAGTCTCCGGATCCTCACGCACCGTCCTATTGGAATTCCCTGCAGTGTCGGGGATGGAAACTATTAGTGGCCGTGGGCGGTTTCCGAAAAATATCAGTGAGGACGAATGAATAATGAAGAGAAGGAAGAGCGCCATTCTGTATGTCACTAACGACCCCAAAATAAACGTGACGAGTGCAGAAGAGCAAAGAAAACACAAGAATGTTCCCCCCGCCCTAAAAAGGATCTGAATAACTGGTGCCCGTCGCCGGACCTCCCGACACCATCAAAAAGACAAGAATTAACTGCATCCAAACCAACATTATGCTGGAGATTAGTGCACAGTGACCCCACATCAATGCTGGAGATTAGTGCACAGTGACCCCACAACATTGCTGGAGAATAGTGTACAGTGACCCCACAACAATGCTGGAGAATAGTGCACAGTGACCCCACATCAATGCTGGAGAATAGTGTACAGTGACCCCACAACAATGCTGGAGAATAGTGCACAGTGACCCCACATCAATGCTGGAGATTAGTGGACAGTGACCCCACATCAATGCTGGAGATTAGTGGACAGTGACCCCACATCAATGCTGGAGAATAGTGCACAGTGACCCCACATCAATGCTGGAGAATAGTGCACAGTGACCCCACATCAATGCTGGAGATTAGTGCACAGTGACCCCACATCAATGCTGGAGATTAATGTACAGTGACCCCACATCAATGCTGGAGAATAGTGCACAGTGACCCCACATCAATGCTGGAGAATAGTGCACAGTGACCCCACATCAATGCTGGAGAATAGTGCACAGTGACCCCACATCAATGCTGAAGATTAGTGCACAGTGACCCCACATCAATGCTGGAGAATAGTGTACAGTGACCCCACATCAATGCTGGAGATTAGTGGACAGTGACCCCACATCAATGCTGGAGATTAGTGGACAGTGACCCCACATCAATGCTGGAGATTAGTGCACAGTGACCCCACATCAATGCTGGAGATTAGTGGACAGTGACCCCACATCAATGCTGGAGATTAGTGCACAGTGACCCCACATCAATGCTGGAGATTAGTGCACAGTGACCCCACAACATTGCTGGAGAATAGTGTACAGTGACCCCACATCAATGCTGAAGATTAGTGCACAGTGACCCCACATCAATGCTGGAGAATAGTGTACAGTGACCCCACATCAATGCTGGAGATTAGTGGACAGTGACCCCACATCAATGCTGGAGATTAGTGGACAGTGACCCCACATCAATGCTGGAGATTAGTGCACAGTGACCCCACATCAATGCTGGAGATTAGTGCACAGTGACCCCACATCAATGCTGGAGAATAGTGCACAGTGACCCCACATCAATGCTGGAGATTAGTGGACAGTGACCCCACATCAATGCTGGAGATTAGTGCACAGTGACCCCACATCAATGCTGGAGATTAGTGCACAGTGACCCCACATCAATGCTGGAGAATAGTGCACAGTGACCCCACATCAATGCTGGAGATTAGTGCACAGTGACCCCACATCAATGCTGGAGAATAGTGCACAGTGACCCCACATCAATGCTGGAGAATAGTGCACAGTGACCCCACATCAATGCTGGAGATTAGTGCACAGTGACCCCACATCAATGCTGGAGAATAGTGCACAGTGACCCCACATCAATGCTGGAGAATAGTGCACAGTGACCCCACAACAATGCTGGAGATTAGTGCACAGTGACCCCACATCAATGCTGGAGATTAGTGCACAGTGACCCCACATCAATGCTGGAGATTAGTGTACAGTGACCCCACATCAATGCTGGAGATTAGTGTACAGTGACCCCACATCAATGCTGGAGATTAGTGTACAGTGACCCCACATCAATGCTGGAGAATAGTGCACAGTGACCCCACAACAATGCTGGAGATTAGTGCACAGTGACCGCACATCAATGCTGGAGAATAGTGCACAGTGACCCCACAACAATGCTGGAGATTAGTGCACAGTGACCCCACATCAATGCTGGAGAATAGTGCACAGTGACCCCACATCAATGCTGGAGAATAGTGCACAGTGACCCCACATCAATGCTGGAGAATAGTGCACAGTTGTCAGGTCCGTATTTCACACCGAATAACCACCTCTGTAAATTGAAAGCTGAAGGCATGCCTGGAGAGAAGTACACCACACAAATGTCTGAGGTACAGCTTCAATGTCAGCCAGGAGGGACTGAACTTTATTCAGAACAAAGAAACACACACAGAGAAGACACATGCCCCTCCCTATAGATGTGTGACTTGCTTAAATTCTATTCGCTCCCCAGCTGTAACTTTTCCTATACATTCTTCTGCACACTCCTCTTTGCATTCCAGGGGGCGGTGTCTTCCATAGGTGTGTCCGACATGAACAAAGAACTTGTTATATATATCAGTATATTACACAAAGAACTGAAATGTATATACATATATGTGAGGATAATATTTTTCAGACAATATACATAGTAATGATCCCTGACAGTCCCCCCTAAAAATATTATTACTCTATCCCTGAGTCTTGCCTAGCAACCTACCACTGACCACTCGAACCAGGCGGGTAGGGGTTTTGGATTTCTTCACCAGCTTGAGACGAGCTACTCCTGATGAGTAACCCCCCTTTGTACCTGGACTTCCAAGGTTTCGGAGTGGTCCTAACTTTCCCTATTCTCCTCTGGATACAGGATGGTTGTCTTGATATAATCTACAAACCACTGCTGGTTGTAATATATATATATATTAATCCGGTCTACATTTTTATTAACAGTAATAATTGTCGCACTGTCACTTACTGTCCTAATGGGACTTTACCCCTGCAGATATGACAGGTCATGGGCAGCACAGTGACCTTCACCTCACACCTTCACATAAAACTCCTCAGATTGTAATTTGCAGCACCGTGGCATATTTACACACATTATAATTATAAACCTCAGACATTATAAACAATAGGGCCTCAGCTAATAATATAATGCTATCACCTATCTCATGCTATCACCCTCAGGTCTCGGGTCCCATCAGTTCATTGCCAGTCCTGTACACCATCGTCTTCTTCTTCTCCTGTCTTCTGCTCTTCACTGACTGTCACCCTCAGGGTAACCCACACAATCGTGGAGTCAGACTACGTTGGTGTCCAGTGGGGGAGTTATTATTACCCCCTCCTGGTCACTTATCAAAACACTTGATCCTGCTGACGGATTCACTCAGGTCTTTGGTCTTTACTTTGCTGATGTCATCAGGACTTGGTTTGGTCCTTCTCATCTGTCCGACACCGTCTCCTTTAGTTTACGTCATCAGGCTGTACATAGCACCTCATGTTGTGAGCCTGGGGTGAGATCCCACGTAGGCGGATTAGTGGAGTTGTATTGTGACTATCAAACCCTCCGCATCTGTACTCTTCCTCTGGCAAGTTACTCGTCTGGGCGGCCGCTTAGAATTGTGACACTGCCGTCAGTTCATGATAAACGCGTTGTACTGGCTCAGGCTGCGCCTGCCGCATCTCAGTGATGGAGTTCATCATATTAAAAGTCTTCTAGTTCATGTTTACTGGCACTTGCTGGGGACCCCCAACTCTTGTCAATTGTTAAAATAAATACTAATCTGGTGATAACATCATCCGCATACATTATAAACGTTGTTCTAAGTACATACAATAATGTCAGGCCCCTAAATGACATCAAACACCTTTATATAAGGAAAAACTTCTCTGTTACAATGGACAGGGCACCTAGAAGATGTGTAACTTACTGGGTACATTTCATTTGCACTTGGTGATACCCTTTCAGCAGGATTTGTACCTTGATCTCAGCTGATTGCCTGGAACATCTCCACCTCACAGAAAGATACACAGATTCCACATGCTTATCTGACAAGCGTCTTAAACCTATTTTTCTTACTCTAATCTGGTTCGTTCTACCTGGGAAGGCCTCTCAAGGTCGGTTCTCTTCGTGGGAGGCGGGTATGATAAGGTTGGCACCGGTCTGCCAGGACTGTTCTGTAGGCAAATCAAACAGCTCTAACAGAATTTAGCAGCGACAGCTGTAAAACCTGGGACATACCAATTAGATCTCACCAAATCGATCCTTGCAGTCTTGGGGCCTATGTGAGGTCATACACCATCAATGCAAAAGCCATCAAGAGTGCCTTGGGTCTTACCGATTCACGTTCCCTTATCCGTCCACATTCTTTTAGAATCTGGTTCTCACGCCTTCCGCTCCCAGTTGGACTCTTCCTGTGGAGAACAAACTTTTTCATTGTATAAACATTAATTGATCTTAATCAAATAATTAATTTGAAGAAAAACATTAACAAATAACATCTTTACATCAAACGTTCACATTGAGCAATAACTAGAAATTATACATGCAAACTCATTTTTCTTCTTTATATACATATCTATACATACACATATACACTGCACAGAATTCTCTGCTCTAAAATTTCCCTTTCACAACAAAAATAAAAATAAACAAATAAATTTTTTTCGAATGGGAATATTCCGCTTCTGTACCTTTTATCTGACGCATGACTCTAATAGTCCAATGCTGAAGCTGGTCCAGAACTTTACATAAAACTTAACCTCAGTATTTAATATTCCCACAACACTTCTTAAATACAATTATTAAACAAACTAACTTTGGGATAACATCTGGAGAACTGCTGATATCTTATTGTACAAACATCAGGTCAATACTTGGGATAACATTGTTCCCCTGTCACTTACACACAACGTCTGCAGTGGGGAAGATACCGGCCATGCTTCAGGCCCCCCTGAGAACAGGTCTACACACACGAGCACATTGTCATACACTTCTACCTCCGGTAGTTGTATGTTCTGCAGTCGCTGGGACTGTTAATCTGGCCGGGCTGCACTTTTCACAGGTACCTTTGCTGTTTTACCTATGTCATGCCGTGCGCACATCATGCAGGCTGCTACAAACCTAGTGGTGGCATTATTGTATCCAGGGACAAGCCAATTTACTGACACCTGGCTGCACATATCCTTGTTGTCAGGTCTGTCTTCTCTCGCTCTCTCAATTGGCTTACCCGATGATCCAATAAAGTTCCTACTACCAATGGGCCCATAATTGTGGGCGATGCAAAAAGCGTACCTAGAGTCAGTGTAAATGTCGGCCGTCTTACCTTCTGCCAGGTTACAAGCCTCAGCGAGCACCTCCAGCTCCGCTCCTTGAGATGAACAAGAAGGTGAGAGTGGTTTCTGGATGATTTACCTGGTGCTTCGTATCCCGGCTTGTACATACTGTATAATAAAATATCTCTTTATTACAAATTTACATTAAAAACCCATGTCACATATAGATAGAACATCTCAAAGGGGTGGCGTCTTCATGCTCTAAAATAAAACCAAATGTTATACACTTCTCCACACTCATCTGATAATCACGAGCACTTTGAGAATCTCACTTTTATCAGGTTCTGCAAATACTTGATTAATACAAAAACAAATAAAAAGAAAACATTCCTAAAAACTTTACATCAAATTAATAATGTCCAGACAATTTTTGTTTTGCCTTCTCCCTCATCTAAATCCATAAAGACTTGTGTGAGTGACGTCACCTCGCCTCCTGTGTAACTTTGCTGGAGGGGGATGGTCTCTTACACAACCATCTACACAAACCTCAAAATGTAGGTTACTCTCATACACATTTAATCTGGATTACTCATTGGGGTCTCTTACACATTTTTAGATCTCCTGAAACCAAATTAATTAACTCAAAACAAACCAAAATTGTACCTGATCCAACCAAAATTGTACCTGATCAGTTCCTTCACCCCTTTGTGGACTCTGCGAAAGTAATGTAGCAGAGTTCAAAACGACATCTCAACATAACACTAATTTAACCCCCTGTAATGTACAACAGCCTGAAACAAAAATGACTTTTTCCTGACGAAAATACATTTGATCTTTACAATGACATAACTCATGTGTGAAATCAAAAACAAAACAATTGTAGTTAGTTATTCAATAAAACAGAAAATATTATCTCTGATCACATTAATTACTGCAAACCAATAAACTGTATATAAAAATAGGGAACGGTGGGGGGCACATACATTTTCAAAACCCCGTGTCTCACAGTATCTGTAGTTTAATACATCTGAATTAACATCAAAACACATGAAATCTGATCACATCATAACACATAAATATCGTAACTTTTATAACCAACAGCGCATGCGCAAAGAGAAGAAATTTATTTCGGTTTGTAGACATTACTGATATATATATATCTCAGCAGTGCATATTGAGATCCCTTTGTCTCATCAGCCCTGCAGACTGCACCCAGTCAGCCCCCCTCCTCCTCCTCCTCCCAAACACAGCACACTTTAGGGGGAGGGAGGGGGGTCACTAACTCACAACTTCTCACAATCTTAACACTTTCAATGCCGGCAAAACAACATACGTATCTGCAATCATTCATCACACCATTGTATAGGAATTATCTACGTTCAAAACATCAAACATATAATTTGAAACCGTACAATCTGTCGGCCACCATCTCTATATTATGATGACGTGTTGTTTCATCAGTGAACTAGACTGGAACTTCTGTAAATAGAAAAAACACTACAAATGACAAAATTAACAAGGTGATTATTTCATACTGATTTGGTTGGGCCGGGCGTGGCCACATCAGGGGCAGGGGGGGCAGCCTCTCCCATTAGAAACACAGTGCGCAGCTGTGAGGGGGGGGGGTGGTTTCCCACCAACAATGAGGACACACTCAACATGAGGTACGGACACCATTACCGGGCGTCGGCTGGTCCTGTTTTCTAATACATACAATACCTTTCTTATTCCTAACTTCCTCTTCTGCAAATCCCTCTAAAGCACTTTTCATCAACTTTCTACCTTCCAACTTCCCTTTGTTCTCCAGAATACCTTTTGCCCAATCTGCGGCTTGGAGCCGCCCTCCTCTATGGATCCCACACACTTCCATCAATTTCTTCATTTTACGCACGATCCTGGAGATTTGAATATGGACCGTAAACCATCCATTCTAACAGTCTATATTATACACGTAATTTATATAACAATTTTCGGTCAACGACTCCCAGGCCTCGCAGGAAATATTAAAATTCCTCAGTCTACAGCCCCCGGTCCGCCGAAATATAATTTTATTTGAGACTCTCCGGCTACGCTGGAAATATTAAAATTTCAGTCGATAACTCTCCGGTCGCTTATATAATCTTTATTTCGATTCTCCGGCTACGCTGGAAATATAAAAAAATCCCAGTCGATAACTCTCCGATCGCTTATATAATCCTTATTTCGTCCCTAATTACCCAGAGGATGGTTAGTCGGGCGCGACTAAGGTCTCACAGGTTTTCAACCTCACAGCGGAAAATATCACCTCTGTCGCCTGAGATAATCCAGGAAATCAACAAAAGGGTTCTACAGATCGCCACAAGACTGCCCACTAACACAGATAAGACGAAGATTTATAAAATCAATTCGCTTACCGTGTTATTGCGGAGGTGATCAAATTCCTTCAGTGGGCAACTTTGAGTCCTCTGTTTCACCCTGTGATTGTCGACTGTCCGGATTTTGATTTTTCCTCGAGTGAGGTCCCGGCTTCGGCACCAAATGTCAGGTCCGTATTTCACACCGAATAACCACCTCTGTAAATTGAAAGCTGAAGGCATGCCTGGAGAGAAGTACACCACACAAATGTCTGAGGTACAGCTTCAATGTCAGCCAGGAGGCACTGAACTTTATTCAGAACAAAGAAACACACACAGAGAAGACACATGCCCCTCCCTATAGATGTGTGACTTGCTTAAATTCTATTCGCTCCCCCAGCTGTAACTTTTCCTATACATTCTTCTGCACACTCCTCTTTGCATTCCAGGGGGCGGTGTCTTCCATAGGTGTGTCCGACATGAACAAAGAACTTGTTATATATATCAGTATATTACACAAAGAACTGAAATGTATATACATATGTGTGAGGATAATATTTTTCAGACAATATACATAGTAATGATCCCTGACACAGTGACCCCACATCAATGCTGGAGATTAGTGCACAGTGACCCCACATCAATGCTGGAGATTAGTGTACAGTGACCCCACATCAAGGCTGGAGAATAGTGCACAGTGACCCCACAACAATGCTGGAGATTAGTGTACAGTGACCCCACATCAATGCTGGAGATTAGTGCACAGTGACCCCACATCAATGCTGGAGATTAGTGCACAGTGCCCCACATCAATGCTGGAGATTAGTGCACAGTGACCCCACATCAATGCTGGAGATTAGTGCACAGTGACCCCACATCAATGCTGGAGAATAGTGCACAGTGACCCCACATCAATGCTGGAGAATAGTGCACAGTGACCCCACATCAATGCTGGAGATTACTCTACAGTGACCCCACATCAATGCTGGAGATTAGTGCACAGAGACCCCACATCAATGCTGGAGATTAGTGCACAGTGCCCCACATCAATGCTGGAGAATAGTGCACAGTGACCCCACATCAATGCTGGAGAGTAGTGCACAGTGACCCCACATCAATGCTGGAGAATAGTGCACAGTGACCCCACATCAATGCTGGAGATTAGTGCACAGTGCCCCACATCAATGCTGGAGAATAGTGCACAGTGACCCCACATCAATGCTGGAGATTAGTGCACAGTGACCCCACATCAATGCTGGAGAATAGTGCACAGTGACCCCACATCAATGCTGGAGAATAGTGCACAGTGACCCCACATCAATGCTGGAGATTACTGTACAGTGACCCCACATCAATGCTGGAGATTAGTGCACAGAGACCCCACATCAATGCTGGAGATTAGTGCACAGTGACCCCACATCAATGCTGGAGAATAGTGCACAGTGACCCCACAAAAATGCTGGAGATTAGTGCACAGTGACCCCACATCAATGCTGGAGAATAGTGCACAGTGACCCCACAACAATGCTGGAGATTAGTGCACAGTGACCCCACATCAATGCTGGAGAATAGTGCACAGTGACCCCACATCAATGCTGGAGAATAGTGCACAGTGACCCCACATCAATGCTGGAGAATAGTGCACAGTGACCCCACATCAATGCTGGAGATTAGTGCACAGTGACCCCACATCAATGCTGGAGATTACTGTACAGTGACCCAACAACAATGCTGGAGATTAGTGTACAGTGACCCCACATCAATGCTGGAGATTAGTGCACAGTGACCCCACATCAATGCTGGAGATTAGTACACAGTGACCCCACATCAATGCTGGAGATTAGTACACAGTGACCCCACATCAATGCTGGAGAATAGTGCACAGTGACCCCACATCAATGCTGGAGATTAGTGCACAGTGACCCCACATCAATGCTGGAGAATAGTGCACAGTGACCCCACATCAATGCTGGAGATTAGTGCACAGTGACCCCACATCAATGCTGGAGAATAGTGCACAGTGACCCCACATCAATGCTGGAGATTAGTGCACAGTGACCCCACATCAATGCTGGAGATTAGTGCACAGTGACCCCACATTAATGCTGGAGAATAGTGCACAGTGACCCCACATCAATGCTGGAGATTAGTGTACAGTGACCCCACATCAATGCTGGAGAATAGTGCACAGTGACCCCACATCAATGCTGGAGAATAGTGCACAGTGACCCCACAACAATGCTGGAGATTAGTGCACAGTGACCCCACATCAATGCTGGAGATTAGTGCACAGTGACCCCACATCAATGCTGGAGATTAGTGTACAGTGACCCCACATCAATGCTGGAGATTAGTGTACAGTGACCCCACATCAATGCTGGAGATTAGTGTACAGTGACCCCACATCAATGCTGGAGATTACTGTACAGTGACCCCACATCAATGCTGGAGAATAGTGCACAGTGACCCCACATCAATGCTGGAGATTAGTGTACAGTGACCCCACATCAATGCTGGAGATTAGTGTACAGTGACCCCACATCAATGCTGGAGAATAGTGCACAGTGACCCCACATCAATGCTGGAGATTAGTGCACAGTGACCCCACATCAATGCTGGAGAATAGTGCACAGTGACCCCACATCAATGCTGGAGAATAGTGCACAGTGACCCCACAACAATGCTGGAGATTAGTGCACAGTGACCCCACATCAATGCTGGAGATTAGTGCACAGTGACCCCACATCAATGCTGGAGATTAGTGTACAGTGACCCCACATCAATGCTGGAGATTAGTGTACAGTGACCCCACATCAATGCTGGAGATTAGTGTACAGTGACCCCACATCAATGCTGGAGATTACTGTACAGTGACCCCACATCAATGCTGGAGATTAGTGCACAGTGCCCCACATCAATGCTGGAGATTAGTGCACAGTGACCCCACATCAATGCTGGAGATTAGTGCACAGTGACCCCACATCAATGCTGGAGAATAGTGCACAGTGACCCCACATCAATGCTGGAGAATAGTGCACAGTGACCCCACATCAATGCTGGAGATTACTCTACAGTGACCCCACATCAATGCTGGAGATTAGTGCACAGAGACCCCACATCAATGCTGGAGATTAGTGCACAGTGCCCCACATCAATGCTGGAGAATAGTGCACAGTGACCCCACATCAATGCTGGAGAGTAGTGCACAGTGACCCCACATCAATGCTGGAGAATAGTGCACAGTGACCCCACATCAATGCTGGAGATTAGTGCACAGTGCCCCACATCAATGCTGGAGAATAGTGCACAGTGACCCCACATCAATGCTGGAGATTAGTGCACAGTGACCCCACATCAATGCTGGAGAATAGTGCACAGTGACCCCACATCAATGCTGGAGAATAGTGCACAGTGACCCCACATCAATGCTGGAGATTACTGTACAGTGACCCCACATCAATGCTGGAGATTAGTGCACAGAGACCCCACATCAATGCTGGAGATTAGTGCACAGTGACCCCACATCAATGCTGGAGAATAGTGCACAGTGACCCCACAAAAATGCTGGAGATTAGTGCACAGTGACCCCACATCAATGCTGGAGAATAGTGCACAGTGACCCCACAACAATGCTGGAGATTAGTGCACAGTGACCCCACATCAATGCTGGAGAATAGTGCACAGTGACCCCACATCAATGCTGGAGAATAGTGCACAGTGACCCCACATCAATGCTGGAGAATAGTGCACAGTGACCCCACATCAATGCTGGAGATTAGTGCACAGTGACCCCACATCAATGCTGGAGATTACTGTACAGTGACCCAACAACAATGCTGGAGATTAGTGTACAGTGACCCCACATCAATGCTGGAGATTAGTGCACAGTGACCCCACATCAATGCTGGAGATTAGTACACAGTGACCCCACATCAATGCTGGAGATTAGTACACAGTGACCCCACATCAATGCTGGAGAATAGTGCACAGTGACCCCACATCAATGCTGGAGATTAGTGCACAGTGACCCCACATCAATGCTGGAGAATAGTGCACAGTGACCCCACATCAATGCTGGAGATTAGTGCACAGTGACCCCACATCAATGCTGGAGAATAGTGCACAGTGACCCCACATCAATGCTGGAGATTAGTGCACAGTGACCCCACATCAATGCTGGAGATTAGTGCACAGTGACCCCACATTAATGCTGGAGAATAGTGCACAGTGACCCCACATCAATGCTGGAGATTAGTGTACAGTGACCCCACATCAATGCTGGAGAATAGTGCACAGTGACCCCACATCAATGCTGGAGAATAGTGCACAGTGACCCCACAACAATGCTGGAGATTAGTGCACAGTGACCCCACATCAATGCTGGAGATTAGTGCACAGTGACCCCACATCAATGCTGGAGATTAGTGTACAGTGACCCCACATCAATGCTGGAGATTAGTGTACAGTGACCCCACATCAATGCTGGAGATTAGTGTACAGTGACCCCACATCAATGCTGGAGATTACTGTACAGTGACCCCACATCAATGCTGGAGAATAGTGCACAGTGACCCCACATCAATGCTGGAGATTAGTGTACAGTGACCCCACATCAATGCTGGAGATTAGTGTACAGTGACCCCACATCAATGCTGGAGAATAGTGCACAGTGACCCCACATCAATGCTGGAGATTAGTGCACAGTGACCCCACATCAATGCTGGAGAATAGTGCACAGTGACCCCACATCAATGCTGGAGAATAGTGCACAGTGACCCCACATCAATGCTGGAGATTAGTGCACAGTGACCCCACATCAATGCTGGAGATTAGTGCACAGTGACCCCACATCAATGCTGGAGAATAGTGCACAGTGACCCCACATCAATGCTGGAGATTAGTGCACAGTGACCCCACATCAATGCTGGAGAATAGTGCACAGTGACCCCACATCAATGCTGGAGAATAGTGCACAGTGACCCCACATCAATGCTGGAGAATAGTGCACAGTGACCCCACATCAATGCTGGAGATTAGTGTACAGTGACCCCACATCAATGCTGGAGATTAGTGTACAGTGACCCCACATCAATGCTGGAGAATAGTGCACAGTGACCCCACATCAATGCTGGAGATTAGTGCACAGTGACCCCACATCAATGCTGGAGATTACTGTACAGTGACCCCACATCAATGCTGGAGATTAGTGCACAGTGACCCCACATCAATGCTGGAGAATAGTGCACAGTGACCCCACATCAATGCTGGAGAATAGTGCACAGTGACCCCACAACAATGCTGGAGATTAGTGCACAGTGACCGCACATCAATGCTGGAGATTAGTGCACAGTGACCCCACATCAATGCTGGAGAATAGTGTACAGTGACCCCACATCAATGCTGGAGAATAGTGCACAGTGACCCCACATCAATGCTGGAGATTAGTGTACAGTGACCCCACATCAATGCTGGAGATTAGTGTACAGTGACCCCACATCAATGCTGGAGATTAGTGCACAGAGACCCCACAACAATGCTGGAGATTAGTGTACAGTGACCGCACATCAATGCTGGAGATTAGTGTACAGTGACCCCACATCAATGCTGGAGATTAGTGCACAGTGACCCCACATCAATGCTGGAGAATAGTGCACAGTGACCCCACATCAATGCTGGAGATTAGTGCACAGTGACCCCACATCAATGCTGGAGAATAGTGCACAGTGACCCCACATCAATGCTGGAGATTAGTGCTCAGTGACCCCACATCAATGCTGGAGAATAGTGCACAGTGACCCCACATCAATGCTGGAGAATAGTGTACAGTGACCCCACATCAATGCTGGAGATTAGTGTACAGTGACCCCACATCAATGCTGGAGATTAGTGCACAGAGACCCCACAACAATGCTGGAGAATAGTGCACAGTGACCCCACATCAATGCTGGAGAATAGTGCACAGTGACCCCACAACAATGCTGGAGAATAGTGCACAGTGACCCCACATCAATGCTGGAGATTAGTGTACAGTGACCCCACATCAATGCTGGAGATTAGTGTACAGTGACCCCACATCAATGCTGGAGATTAGTGCACAGAGACCCCACAACAATGCTGGAGATTAGTGTACAGTGACCCCACATCAATGCTGGAGAATAGTGCACAGTGACCCCACATCAATGCTGGAGAATAGTGTACAGTGACCCCACATCAATGCTGGAGATTACTGTACAGTGACCCCACATCAATGCTGGAGATTAGTGCACAGTGACCCCACATCAATGCTGGAGATTAGTGCACAGTGACCCCACATCAATGCTGGAGATTAGTGTACAGTGACCCCACATCAATGCTGGAGAATAGTGCACAGTGACCCCACATCAATGCTGGAGAATAGTGCACAGTGACCCCACATCAATGCTGGAGATTAGTGTACAGTGACCCCACATCAATGCTGGAGATTAGTGCACAGAGACCCCACAACAATGCTGGAGATTAGTGTACAGTGACCCCACATCAATGCTGGAGAATAGTGCACAGTGACCCCACATCAATGCTGGAGAATAGTGTACAGTGACCCCACATCAATGCTGGAGATTAGTGTACAGTGACCCCACATCAATGCTGGAGATTAGTGCACAGAGACCCCACAACAATGCTGGAGAATAGTGCACAGTGACCCCACATCAATGCTGGAGAATAGTGCACAGTGACCCCACATCAATGCTGGAGAATAGTGCACAGTGACCCCACAACAATGCTGGAGATTAGTGCACAGTGACCCCACATCAATGCTGGAGAATAGTGCACAGTGACCCCACATCAATGCTGGAGATTAGTGCACAGTGACCCCACATCAATGCTGGAGAATAGTGCACAGTGACCCCACATCAATGCTGGAGAATAGTGCACAGTGACCCCACATCAATGCTGGAGAATAGTGCACAGGTGACCCCACATCAATGCTGGAGATTAGTGCACAGTGACCCCACATCAATGCTGGAGAATAGTG